>NW_005354632.1:558029-558709 GCF_000412655.1 Myotis brandtii | reverse complement strand
AGTCCCTTCTACTTAAAGCACTAAATGTAGTCTCAGGAGTACATTCCCTACAAGTACTGTAGCTATTAATCACGTGAGTGTTTTCTTTTTTGGTTTTGTTTTGTAATAGGTGTGTTTGTGGCAAGTGTTCTAATCAGCGCTATGGGCACCCGGAGATCGAAGAGGGTGGGCTAGGGAAGGCGAGGCCCACCCAGCCACAGGGCAGGAGCAGAGGCCTGAGATCTGGGGTCCGGCCTTGCCACTTCGCTGCGAATCCCTGGGCAAGTCACCTGAACACGTGAGGCCTGGGTCCCACGCAGAGGTCGGATCCAGGGCCTTTCAAGTCCTCCCATCTCCGTGGTCCTCCCTGAGTAATTTTTAGCAGGGGCCTATCTGCTCATCCGTGGGGCACTCAGCTTGGGCCCGGCGGGTGAACGTGCGCGCAGTTAGCCGAAGGGACAGCAGACAAGCGTGGGTGACTCCACGGTGGCGGGACGCAGGGCGTCCCGGAAAGGAGCTCAAGTGATGGGATTTCCAGACCAGACTTGGCCCCGCCAACTTTTAAAGGTCGGAGGAAAGTTTGTCGTGGGCGGGGGCCCGAGAGGAGGGCTGGGTGGGCTCCGCCGCCGCCTCCCCTTTAAGCGGGCGGCCCGCGCTCCCTCCGTTACCTGGCGGGGGAGGGGCTTGGGAAAGTTTGTGTT
>NW_005354632.1:537715-557186 GCF_000412655.1 Myotis brandtii | reverse complement strand
GTGACCGGCTGCCCCCGGCCCTCCCTACCTGTTGGCCGCTGGGAGCCCGACTCACCTTGAACTCCCGGGCCGGAAGGTGCCTGCGGTCCCTGGCCGGGATCCCCAGCTCCGGAGCGGAAATATGCGCCTTTGATCTGCCCCGCCATCTCCGAGCCCGGCTCACCCGCTCCTCACATGCAAACCCAGGTTGAGTTGCCTTTCTAGGGAAGCGGGAGAACCCACCAACTTCCTTCTACGAAGGTCACTGGGTGGCCCAGGGCGCTGCCGTGAAAATGGGTGTGCGAGCCCTTCCGTCCTGTTCTCCGTGGGTAGAGCGTCTGCCTCAGGCTTTTCTTTTATTCTGGAAGCTGCCTACCTCCATATTCACACACAAAGACCTAGCATCCGTAGCTTGCCAACTTTTCCTACCTGTTACTTTTGCTCCCTTCACTGCCTCCTGCCTTCCACCCTCCCCGAACCTTGGCGCCTCTTGATAATTTGGCCCGGCACCCTCACCCCACCCAAGGAATTTTGGGTGGGTTTTTTTTTTTTCCCCTCTCCGTTTTCCTTTTATTCTATGCACACAGACACCATCTTCACGTAGATATGCCTGGTTATCCGAAATGGTTACGTTGCCATAACCATGTGGCTATCCACCACGGAGGTACATCTGCTTATTACGTGCTCACCATGGTACCCAGGGCTGACCCTGAAATGCCGGGATATTCTTGGATCCTTTGGGTCTGTGTCAACCAGAACAGAATGAATCCCGAGACCTGACCACGGGTTTCCTTCCAAGCCCCTTGAGAAGGCAGAGCGGTCAGAATCTTGCAGAGCACTGGCATGTGGTGTCTGTCCCAGCCGGGCCCCAGCTGTGCACGCGCTAAATGACTGCTCTGCACTTACGGTCAGAGGGTCCCAGTGGAGGCCTTACACAGCCACTCCCGTCCTGCTGGCCTCAGGGCTCACATGGCCCCACACCCGTGACTCCCGCTCCTGTGGGGCCAGCCTTTCTAGCTGCCATGTTTTCTTCCTTGGCCTCGGAGGGGGTCTTCTGGAACTCACTCCCCAAGAGAGCTGACCCAGCCCCCTCTCCTTGGCTGCCACTGTGTACAGAAAGCTTCCAGATCTGTCACTTATTTTGTGGCATGTCTTCTATGGTCTGGGATCCTAGAGCTTCTATTCTTCCCCTTTCACTCTGTGACCCGTGTAAGGTATACGGATGTGGTACACTGCTGGTGGCCAATGGTTGCACAGACTGTGCACTGCTCAACTCTAGGAGTTGGTGTGCACTTTATAGTCTGTGTGAGAATGACTCCCCCTAGAGTTGTACAGGTCACACCACAGCCTGTATACCAATGAAGGTGTTGGGGTCTGGTAGGAGCTTGAAAAAAATGCCCTTGAGTAACTGAAAAGAAGTCAGGCCAAAGAGAGACTAGAAGTGGGGAGAACACAGCTTGGGGAAGTCTTGGTTGTATACCAGTGTCTCCTGCCCTGCCTGGGCATCTCTCGTTAACCGCACACAGGGAATGTGGTGTCACCAGCCAGTGCCTTCTCTCCTAACACTTCCCCGAACTTGAACCTGATAACTCTGCCCCCAACACTCTCCCTCGGTTGGCTTCCGGCTGACCTCTGGGATGCCCTCCCTGTTGTACCACTCGAGCAAAATGTCCTGATTCCTGAAACTTAATATGTTGATAAGCAAGATCATCTTTCCTCTTGTATTGCAACTCGGGCATAACCTTGCTGTCACTTTCTTTGACCTCCACATTCTCACCGACCCTCAGTTCTGTGGCTTTGCCCACGTCGCGGACTCCAGCTCCGTCCTGTCCCCCCTGCTCATACAGCTACGCTTGTAGCCCAGGTCCTGATGCTTCTCCACACCATTGGCTCGGTTGGCTTTTCCCTCCAGCTTCCCTTCTACGTTCATTATTTTCCTAAAGGATGAGTTTTGGGAGGCCCATCCTTTGCATGTAGGTTCTTTCTGACTTTCTTACAAGGATTTGCTTCCCTTTGTGTTCACCCCCCCTCTGGTCTTCTCTCTGATTCGGACACTTCATCCTAAGGAACCTGTTTGCTATCCTTGACGTGGTCTATCCATGAGCCTTCGGGCTCTATCATTTCCCTTGGCCTTGGAATGCCCCTCCTGCTTCTCTACTCTGGCCTTTGTTTTTCCTTTTCCTCCTAAAACTCAGCTTCCTCCATGAAGCTTCCCTAATGAACTTAACCAGCACATCAGCATCCACGCAGCTTCATGGAGCAAGTTTTCCCTCCTGGTCCCTGTGTCTGACCCATCTTGTTTATCCATTCAATACAGCATTTCTCGAAGGTCCATTAGAGTCCGTAAGTGTCCGGACAGATGCCTCACTGAGTGATCGGGGGGCGGGGTGGGTGGACGGGTACTAAAACAGCTAGCTACAGGACAGAAGGAAATACCTACATAGAAACCAAGTGCTGGTCGGATGCAAGGAAGAGGCTGATTCCTTTGATGTGGGATTGGAGTTGATTTTGCTAAAGAGGTGGTGCTGGAGCTGAGCCTTGAGGACAATAAGAATTTTGAAAGAAAGGATGGAAGAGCATTCCAGGCTCTGGGGAAAGGTATACCATGTGTGGACGAGTGAAGGTGCGTGGCTCTTCAGAGATGGCTGGAAGGAAGGTCCGTGTAACTACAGGGGGAGGAGGGGATATAATGGGAGAGCAAGCTGGAAAGTTGGGGTGGGGTGGATGCTGAGGGCTTTTTGTGCTGTGCTGAGAAGTCTGGACCATGAGGGGTGGGTTTGTTGGCCCTGTGGGTGCTGCCATCTTCCCACCTATTTAGCTCACTGTACACAGTTCTCTGTTCCTGGCTGCAGTCCCCACTCTGATTATACCCCCTGTGGGCAGGGACCATGCTGGTCTTATTCACTATTGTATCCCTGTTACTAATAGGGCGCCTGGCACATAGTAGGTATTTGATATACCATGGCTCTGGATACATGTATATATCCTTTTATCTGTAGGTAACGGGTAGCCATTGAAAGTTCACAGGACATGGCAATCTGATTGAGGAGGGTAAGTCCTCTCTAGTTTGCAGCATGAATTAGAGAAGGGAAGGTATGGAGGTTGTGGAGGGAGGATAATATATTTTTAATTTGTGTCTTTTAAAAAAATATTTGCAAATCCACTGAAGTAGTTTTTAAATGGCAAAAGCATTGCATCTACATTTTAAAATTCACATAACATAGAAGGGCATTAACTAGGCAGGCCAGGTTGCTCTCACAAGTAGACTCAAAGCACAGAACTTCAGACAGTAGAAGTGTCTTTCTTAGCAGGCCCGAGGGGATGTTTCAGATGAAAAGGTTGGGTTGGATCCCTCCTCCACACAGCCATTCTGGCTACCAGGCTGATGGCAGTTCATGGTCTTCAACCCATAGTTTCTTTTTTCTTTCTTTTTTTTAAGAATATTTTTATTGATTTCAGAGAGGAAAGGAGAGGGATAGAGAGATAGAAACATCAATGATGAGAGAGAATCATTGATTGGCTGCCTCCTGCACACCCCCTACTGGGGATTGAGCCCTCAATCCGGGCATGTGCCCTTGGCCGGAATCAACCTGGAACCCTTTAGTCGGCAGGCTGATGCTCTATTCACTGAGCCAAACCAGGTAGGGTAACAGTAGTTTCTAAGGTTCCTTTGGTTGTCATCACCGTCTTTCTATCCCCTTAAAGGGGAAAAGAGCATGGAGGACTCCATGGAGACCTCATGGCCAAGCTTGGAAGTGGCACCCATCATTTCTGCACACATTCTGTTCCATAGAATTCAGTAGCTGCAAGGGAAGCTGGCACATGCAGAGTCGCCTGGCAGCCGTGTGCCAGCTACTATGGAAGACAAGAAGAACAGATTTGGGAGAACAGCGAGCAGTCTCTGTGTCAGTTATAAAAGATATAAGATTAAAAAAAGCGCCCACCCTCCCACTGCCCAGGCATAGCACTCCTGTGTAAGGTATTTGTGTCCGTGTAGTGAATATTCTGCTTGTTCTTTCTCAGAGCTTCTGTACAGGGCTCTGAACCTATATAGGCACAGAGTGAAAATAGCTACTGACCTAGTGCATGCAGACAAGCATCAGGCTCTCACATATTATTTTCTTATTTAATCCTCGCAACAACACTTAGAGGGAGGTACCGTTATTTCCTCCGTATTCCAGGTGAGGAACTGGTGCCCAGAGAAGCGAAGGCACTTGTCCAGAGTCATTCCGGAACTCCATTCTGACTCTGCTAAGGAGAAGTTGGCTTATGGGCCCCGTCACCTGATGCTGTATATTTCTTGAGGTTAGTTTAGGGGAAAAGGGGTGATAGTGGTGTTTGAAAGCAAACGTGTGGTTAAAAATAACAGGGTCTGGGGTGAGCGTAGCCCAGACACAATTCCTGCAACCCCATGGCAGGTCCCCACACCTTCTCCGAGGACAGGGACCGAAATGCAGCTTTCTCCAGAAAGCGCCGAAGCAGGAAGCCTGGCAGGAGGAGCCCCCGTGCATTCATCCCGCCTGGCGGTCTTTGAAGTGCTGTGGCCTTCAGAGATTCCTTGGCACTCATTTCAGCCTTGTTAACAGAATTCCTGTATCTGCCAAGCTGATGAATGCCTGCCCTGGCTGTAATTATTCTTATTAGCCTGCTGAATAGGAACTCCCGGTGTCAGTGCTCATTCCTTACAGGGCAGTCGGGCTGGTCCGCGTGTATATGGCTATTCTGTTGTAGTGACGGAGTGCTGAGCGGATTTTAACCCCGGAGATCGAACGTAGGTTTTCATATCGGCGCCGAGTCTGGCAGTGAAATAAGGTGTGCGCCCGTCTGTCAGTGTGTGACTGCATCTCACTTTATCAAGCGAAGTTGGGGTGGGGGAGCTGTCAGGGCATTTTATGGCTCTGCTGTTTAATTGCATTGGTTTCTTAAAGGCAGGATCGCAGGGCCATTTGACGCTCTGCTTTGGGAAAATAACTTGAACTGGCAAAAATCCTCCGTAATTTATCTTCTGGAAAAGGCCAAGTGCTGCATTTGGCACAGCGGTGGTTTTTTAAGATCTTGGAAGATTTCCCCCACACCAACTGTAGTTTTTTGGGAAGCCACGGGATTAGACCCAGTCGCTGCTGCTGCTGCTGTCCTGGACCGGTGCGTAGACGAGAGATAATGACACTGTGTACACGTCTGCGTTCTCCGAATGCAGATTTCGCCACAATGCTCCCCGAGTGTTGGTGCAAGATTATGGAGTCGCTAAGCAGCCTGATTCAAGTTTAAATACGATGCGCTGGGACCTTAATTGCGTCCTGCCTCGCACCTTTCTAAGCAGCTGGAATGTGAAAGTGTTTGCATCACTCATATAATTCAGGGGATGGAGTACCATCCCCTCTGGCGGGTCTAGGAGGAGTCTGGCTTAGGACCATGCTTAAGGGTTCAGGGCACATTTCGGAATGGGTGCTACCTTTGAATCCTAATAAAATAGAGGCAGTGTGCACAGAGACGGGTTACTTCACAGGTGCTACAAGGGACACCAAGCCAAGAACATCCTGATCCTGGCTCTTCCTCGTTTTTAGTCAGAGCTGGATTGGGCCAGGACTTCCCGGCTTTTGTGCGGTGGTAAGGACCTGGAAGAGTTTCAGGTGGGTTGTATTTGTGTCGCGCTACCAATGCCCTGAGCCCCCAGAGCTGACAGGTCAGAGCTGCTCCTAAACCAGACACTGTGGTTACCCCAAGAGCCATACAGATGTGATCGCTTCCTGTGTGTGCTGTGATGTGATGGAGGTTGGCAGTTACATCTTTTACCTGGCGAATCACAGCCCTTAGCCCCAACCTGGCCTTGAGATATGAGCTGTTTGAGGATGGATGTTGAGAAGCTCGGTGACCTGGAGAGCGGCCATTTATTCACTCCATTAATACTGAGAGTGTTCACTAACCCTGGCCAGGCGTTGTCCCGAGTGCCGGGGATTCTGCCGTGGACAGAGCTGACTCAGATCTGCCCTCCAAGGTGGGGCAGGATGCACCAGACCTGTGGTCGGTGTTGTTGCCAGAATGTGCAGCACCACCTGGATGACGGAGGTGAGGGTCAAGGTCAAGTTCTTGGGAATGCCTGCTGGGGAACAGGAAATGGAAGGAAGAGCTCTGGAAGGAGTGGCCAGGGGATGGCAGAAGAACCAGGAGTGCACTGGGTAGAGGCCAAGCAGAGATGAGTGTGAGTAGACTTGTTAAAGAAGGGTTGGTCAAATGCCGCTATAAAATCAGAGAGAGAAAGGCAAAGAGTAGCCTTGGATTTGGCAACTGAAGAGGAGGGAAGTGAGAGGTTGTAAGCAGATCCCCGGGGGATTCAACTGATTGCTGACGTTTGAAGTGCCCTGGTCTGGATGACTGCTTGACACACAAGAGTATTTGGTGGCCTGGTCTTCCTGGGCGAAGTGTGAGGCCAAGGCCATGCTCATAGTCAGAGCGAGAGGAGTGTGGGTGGGCTCCGTGGGAAGGTGGAGCCATTCAGTTAGCCATGAGGATGGGTCGGCTTAGGTCTGTAGTGGAGGCAGCCAGCCTGGTTCCCTGACTCAATCCCACCAAGTTTGGCAGCCCGGGATCACATGGTGTGGTCTCTCCATGCCATGAGGGTGGGAGGATGAAGGATGCGGGAATCTGTAGGGAGCTGCCTCACGGAGACTCGTCTCCAAGGAGTCCAGGTGGGAGAGGCAGGTGAGTAAGGCTGGAAGGGCTGATACTTGTCAGATGGTTTGAGGGGCCAGAGGGCATTGATGAGGGTGAAAAAGCATATTCAGAGGCACAAGGGAGTGGGTGGGCCAGGAAGGTAGGCGGTGAGGACCAGAAGAAGTAACTTCTGCATCCAGGGTCTTGGGAGAGGAGGCGGTGGTGTGACTTTTTAGAAGCATCAGCCCCAGGTATTGTAGGGAAAAGGTGTGGCTAAGATGAGCGGGGGTTAGGGGACAGGTGTGCTGAGAAGGAACCAACCTCCCTAAGAAATTCCTTCCTACCTTTTACATAGCACTTACGTTACGCCATGCACTGCACTCTCCATATATTAACTCACTTAGTAGGTTTCAAAACCTCACGAGGTACTATTACCCCATTTGATAGATGAGGAAACTGAGTCACAGAGAGGTGAAGGAATCGGCTCAAGGTCACACAGTCAGCGGCAGAGCTGCTGGGATTTAAACCCAGTTGGCGGGCTCCAGATGAGAACCGCAGCACCCTGCTCCACCTCTTCATTAGTCTAGCTATTCAGAGTCAAACATATGTTTGCAAACCTAGAAAGGAATTGATACAATTAGCCACAATGTGAGAACATTTGTTTCCTCGTATTCTGGAACAGGAGGCTTGGATTCTGGCCCTGGATCTTCCACTCACTAGTTTTGTGACCTTGGACGCATTGAAAAATAGCTCTTAGCCTCTGGAACGTCAGGGGCTGGACCAGCAGCCGACCCCGAAGGTCCCCTTCCGTCCCCGGAACTCTTTGAGTCCACGCTGACCCCTGCTGTGGGGCCATATGGGCTGTTGGGTCCAGCCCTGGCTCCTGGCCCATCTTCCCCAGCCTCCCTCCCGTCTGCAGCCTGTGCTCCTTATCTCTCACCTGCCTGGCACCTCTCTGCAACCGGGCAGCGGGGGCCTCGGAGGGCTCTGGGAACTGTTTGTCATTCTGTCACTATCAGCAGCTGCTTCCTCCTTCCAGCCCCGTCCCTGTGCTGGGAGATGGCAGCTCTCCCCACCCCCAGGGTTCTCTAGGCTACAGAGGTGTCCCCACCACCAGGCGGACTGCGCTTGCAGGCGGACTTCTGGGAAAGGTCAGGGAAACGATAGAACCAGCAAGGCGTTTCTAGGAGACAGACTGTTTCTTATTACTGACTTTGGGGCAAGTTTCATTGAGGACATCAGCCATGAGTCAGCTGGGGGTGAGTAACCGAGGCCCAGCCTTAGGAGCGGGACTGTTTTCTTCCACACGTGGCCCTCGCGTCCAGGGAAGAGCCTGGCAGACGTTGATGCCCGACAGGCTCTCCCTTTTTTTTGTTTTTTTTGTTAATCCTCACCCGAGGAAATTTTTCACCATAGATTTTTAAAGAGAGTGGAAGAGACAGAGAGAGAGAAACATTGATGTGAGAGAGACACATCGATTGGTTGCCTCCCGCACGCACCCTGACTGGGGCAGGGGATCGAGCCTGCAACCGAGGTACGTGCCCTTGACTGGAATCAAACCCTCGACCCTTGAGTCTGTGGGTTGATGCTCTAACCACTGAGAAAACTGGCCAGAATGGCTCTCCTTTCTTAATACCCCCCCAGTCGAGGGCGAGAAGACAGATAGCTTCGGTGTGTCCAAATGCCTCCTCAAGGGCAGGGGAGTTGAAAGCAGACGTCTCCCACCAATAGTCTTAATCGGCTAAGAAACGTGCTCCCGGTGTTTGGGGCCTTTCTTCCTTTTTATCCCTGAGTCTGAACGGGGAAGGTTCACAATGGTGTCGGAGGCAATGACAACTAAAAGGATCCAACCTGGAAGACCTCCATTCTGCTGGGAACCTGTGCTTGCAAACCCAGTCGCCAGCGCACCCGCCTACTTCGAGGTGCAGCCAGTCTCCTGGCCCAGTGCCGTTCTCTCGCTCGTGGCGGATGCAGATATTCTCGCGGCTTCTTACGAACCCTCTCCGAGAGGGTCCCCGGCTCTGTTTGGCGTGGCTCACCGCCTTTGGCCATTCTGGGGGTGCAGGGGTGGCCGGTGCTTTCTAAGGGCTCTGCCCCTCCAGCATGTCCTGGGCACCAGAGACTAGCTGGCTTTGGTGTCTGTCCAGGGTGCCGGTGCTTTGCTTCTGCTGCAGAGAGGAGTTAAAAACAAAACGGCTTTTGGCATGGCTATTCATTTTTCCATTTTCCGAAGCCTGGCACGTCCAGTGTTTTCTTATTTATTAGAAGGCATTATAGTCCATCATCTTTGACGGACAAATCCATACAGCCAGTTCCAAGTGAAGACCAAGCTTAGCGCCTGGCCCAGCGCCTGGCACAGGCTGGGCGCTGAGTCATGTTGCTCAAAGGCACACATGGATGCCCCCCTGTTACCTGAGGCCGCAGTCCGAGACATTCCTCCTTTTCCTGGTGGTCTTAGTTTTTACTTATTGAGCAGCATTTAGGGAGCCTTTGCCACATTCGAGACACTGTGGGAGACGGCAAAGGATTTAGGAAATGGAGGCCAATGTGGAAGCCGAACCAGTTACACCGAACAGCAGGATGGGTGGCTGGTGCTTGTTTCGCATCCGAGCGGATGCGTTTTTAGGGAGCTGTGCATATGGGGCTGTCGGAATTATGGGGATGAAACGGAGGCCTGGGCTGACAGTAAGGGAGGCCTTCATGAATGGAGCAGGTGGGACTGGGACGTGGTTTGAGCCGGGAGCAGGAAAAGCATTTCGGGTACGAAAATGACCGGTGGTAGGTAGGAGTAGATCAGTGTCCCATTTGGGGATTAGCCGGAACAGTGAGAGAGACTCCGGGGATGCATTGAACTCCGAGGATGGAGGCTGGCGGAGAGAAAGAAGGTGAGCAGAGTCACCCTGCAAGGGGTCGTCAGCGCCCGCAGAGCAGCTAAGAGCCCACACGCACTGGCGAGGCTGCTGAGGTCTGCCGGGGCTCACAGGAAGCTCGCTGCCTAATTCAGGTGATGCGTCAGGCCATAATCCTATTTTTGGTTGTTTCTTACAAGGAAAATGGCTCATAAAACAATTACTGATATTCCCCTTAGGTAGTTTATCAGAGCATTTCTTCTAAGGACTATCACCTGGTAAGAGGCACGGGTAAGTTTCAGAGGAAGAATGGGGGATTTTAGATGGGTTTTCTATGGAAACAAGCTCTATACAATCATGTGGTCTATTCATCAGAGTCCTACATTAATAACAATTTATCCCACAAGCAAGTTTCATCTGAAACAGCAGGATGAGTCCCGAAAGCTTCGTGTCTTTCCTGGCTCATAAGTAACCGGGGAGGGTACCCCTGCGCCCGCACCTCAAGGTGGTATATCACTGCCCAGTTGTCCCCTCAGGGACCCAAGGCCTTAGGGAGTTACCTCGCAGCAGGATGGGAGCTTGGTCCTAAGAAAACAGCAATGATGCGGCAAGCTTGCTGTTCTGTCCAGTGTGGTCACTGCAGGCATTTGGACCTCAAAACAAAGAGGTGTGGAGCCCGGCCAGCGTGGCTCAGCGGTTGAGCATCGACCTATGAACCAGGAGGTCACGGTTCGATTCCCAGTCAGGCCACATGCCCGGGATGCGGGCTCGATCCCCAGGATGGGGTGTGCAGGAGGCAGCCGATCAGTGATTCTCTCTCATCATTGATGTTTCTCTCTCTCTCTCCCTCTTTCTTTCTCTCTGAAATCAATGCAAATATATTTAAAAAACAAAACACAAGCGTGGAAACTGAGCACAGAGTCAAATTTTGACGACTCCTTGAAGTTTTCCCAAGCGCCTCTCATTCCGTGTCCTTGGAAACGACTGGATAATCTATGCCCGAGTTGCCCCTCTTTTGTTTTTGATTCATCTTGGAACGATTTCCATTGGGAACTCAAGCTTCACTTCCGGGAGACAGGGGGGCCCGTTCTGACCCGGGTGCTGCTGCCCGTGGCACGGACCAGCCTGTGCCAGTTCCTTTGCGGTGGGCTCACTGACCCGCATGCCTTCAGCGCACAGCCATGGACTAGAATGCTCTGACTGTTAGGATGAGTGCTGGTCTTCCTAGCCCCGAGGGTAAGCACCCTGACAGCAGGACCATGTCTGCTTTTATCTCGATGCCTAGGAATTCAAGTCTTCGAATGAGATTCATTTCTATGTTAATTTGTCTCATATATACTTCTACATCTGTAATATATGCAACATGTGACATATATGAAGTCTGTATATAGAATCGTGGACCTTAAGTCATAAAGGGGACAGAGGTTAGGATGTGTCCTTACTATCTTTGGAAGGTGTGCTTACTGTCTTTTTATTAGTATTTCCGAAAGGATTGCTGGTGACTTCCTTTCTAAGGCGTATGTTTGTGGGGTCGGGTAGGAGAGAATGAAGTCTGCCGTTCTTCCTCAGCTTCTTGTTCGGCAGCTCCTGGGAAAGACAAACTCAAGGCTTCTCCTCATTGTCTCTCCTCTCCCTCCACCCCTTCCTTGCTTTGTGCGGGCGGCACAACCTCTCCCATCCCCACTGGCACCGCTCCCTTCTGGGCCTCACTCGGTTGTTCCTGGGGAGGAGGAGCAGACGTCTTCCGGTCCAGCACGTGCGCCCAGGGCCGCAGCCCTCTTGCTGGTCCTCACTGTTGTAGCAGCAGCTCTGGCCACATCGAGGGAAGGGGCAGTGATGCTGCAGCCGGTACATGGGCTGCCGGCTGCCTCATTCATAACCACTGGTTATTCTCAGCGCTGTGTCGGAAGTTATCCCAGAGCTCTGGGCCCACGAGGACAGCCCCTCGACTCCTGTAGATGCCGGTCTGGATGTGGAGTGTGACTTACACAGGAAGAGCAGTGGCATCGCAGAAGTGTCCAGGGATTGTTAGGGGGAAAAGTGCTGAAAGCTTAGAGAACAGGAGAACATTCTGGACTAGTGTAGACAGAGATGCTCTTGCAGATGACTGACGTAATCCTCTATACCTATTTGTATCACTACCTGTGTCTCCTCTCTACCTGTACGTCCATTCTTGGGCTTTAGTGGCCTGTCTGGATTGGGAACCTTTTGTAAGATCCACAGCACCCAGCTCATTGGCTTCTCAAGCCCCAAAGAAGAGTGAAATAAAACTGACGGGGTAAAATTTGGGGTTTGGAGCACTGAGGTTGCATCACTTTTGGGGTACTGAGAATTGCTCTCTGGACTGATGTGTGTTTCTCTCACCACACGCTCTTCACTTTCTGTGATGAGCTTAGCAAAGAGCTTTGAAAATTCATTGACGAGGAGCCATTTCTGATATAAATGAGACTAATGACTCCTGTCATA
Organism: Myotis brandtii; assembly: GCF_000412655.1. Classification (NCBI taxonomy): domain Eukaryota; kingdom Metazoa; phylum Chordata; class Mammalia; order Chiroptera; family Vespertilionidae; genus Myotis; species Myotis brandtii. The sequence goes on along the minus strand of NW_005354632.1, from coordinate 545,241 downwards.
ACCCACCTAGGTGATGGTCCAGAGATCAATTCCGCCTCTAAAATCCCAGTTTGCGGAAGCTCGTGCAGTCATGACGTCACCAGGCACGTCGCTGGGCTGGGAACGTGATGATGAGCAGGGAACCAGCCCTCTGCCCCTTCAAGGGGCTCACAGTCCAGCAAGGGAGGCAGACATGCCCGGGTGACCCTGGCAGCCGTGCCCATTGACCCTCAGCGGGCACATTCTGAACTCCACCTGGGCTGGGACTGAGCCTGGGGGAGGATCAGGAATGGCTTCTGCAAGGTGGATGCGCGTGAGCACATTAAGTCTGGACTAAGTAGAAAGCTTAGAGAACAGGAGAACATTCTGGACTAGTTTTTTGCTGGGCAGAGACGGGCTGGGTTATTTGTTTCAGCCAAGGGAAGAACACGGGCAAGAAATACATGCTGTCCAACCTCCCCTCCCCGCCCCCACCAGCCAAAGGCCCCATTCAAATGCTGACAGTGCATGCAGCTTTTCACTAACCTTTCTGGGTGGGCACACCCTCACTTTGAATTCCGTGTCACTGGCTCGTGTCTCTCTTTGGTGACTTATATCCTTCCTTATATCACAGTTTCTAAGCGCACCTCTGACCCTCAGCACATCACACATGAGTCACTCAAAAGAAGATGCAGGGGCTGACTTGCCTCTCTCTCGGGCGTCATCTGGCACGGGGGCCCCTTGCTCAATATTGTTTGTTGAATGAGTAACATTATATTTGTCTAGTGTATGTCCGGGAGGTCTTAGCTGAACCTTAAAAAAAAATGATTATCAGACCTGCTCTAGTAGAACCTATTTGCGTTCAGATGGGATTTTGAAGTCCTGCCATATGTGACTTCATTGCGCATTCTCTGCTGGCTGTGACTTGTTTGGTGCGCACACTGCTGCATGTTCATCACTTAGGGACTGTCTAGATGAAGCTGGCACAGTCCCTCCCTGCCGGGCCTCTCGGTGGCAGACGGGAAGAGACAAAGGTTTTTTCATTAGTTGAGTCAGATACGCCAAGAAAGGCTCCATAAAGCTTTACAAGTTTGGCCTCCCTGTTCACTTCTAGCTCGCAGCGGACTGGGAGCTTGACCTCTGTGTTCAGTTCTAGCTCGCAGAGGACTGGGAGCTCCCTGTGGAAACCCATAGGCTCTGGTCTCTCTTAAAGGCCCGGTAAGGTTTCAGGCAAGGGGACTCAGGTGTCCTTTTATAAGGCAAACCAAAATACCATAAGCTCTTTCGTGTCAGTATTTCAGCTCTGCCTGGACCCCTGGATTCAAAACTGCCAATATTTCCAAATGGCTCAGATTGGAAAGTCAGGCTGTTTGCTTCTAGGCAGCTCAGCGAGACGGTAAAATTTGAGCCGTTGCAAAAATCCTTGGCCTGGACGCTGCAGGTCTTGATTTAGAATCATGTGGGTGATAACCCAAGAAATAAAATCGATTTCCCATGGATACCATGAGGGGGTGGGAGAGGGTAGATAAATTCAGTTTAGCCTTTATTAGCTCGTCTCTCTTAATGATGCCTCACGGTTGCCAATCCCACTTATTGAAGGAAAGGTTGCAGGAATAGGTTACCTTGGAAAACGTGCCTGACTTTTCTGGCCTGCCCCCATCCATTCTCCGTGGCTGGAGAAAGTCGGAGGCATTTCATTATCTTCCCAAGCACTTCAAAGGTAGGCAGATGTTCATCTGGAAACAGTGGCCTCTTGATTATCAATTATCGGTACCGCCGAAAAGTCAGAGCCCTGAGCTGCCAGGAGCCCTCCTACACGGCTTTGGAAGAAAGTTCCCCTTCACCTTTTTTGATTATGAAAGTGTGAGATGTTAGAGTTCGTCTCGCTTAAAATAATGAAGGTAGTATTTCAGGAAGAAAAAAAAAAATAAAGAACCTGGAAGGTATTTTTAACAGTCCCATTTCTCTGTTTCTCTCATCTACCTACTTCATCTTGAGAATATATACTTCTTCTCTTAGTAACTCATTTCTGTTACTCTGCTGCCGATTTGGTTCCATTGCCCTTGGAGAATTTGAAACATTTTATAGGGAATTTCAAGCTTTCTCCTTCCTCCTCAGAGCAAAGACACAATCAACAACAGGCGGGGCTAATGTCAGCAGCACAGTTGAAGGCCTTGACCGTGCAGTGTGTAGACAGGCCAGATAAGCCCGGTGTAGGCTCCCCACTTAATAGCTGTTATGACCTTCAGCAAGTTGATTAACTTCCCCGAATCTCCATTTCAGTCCTCTGTTTCCTCAGTTCTATGATAGAGGTGGCATCCTAAGACCAACCTTATGGTCCTGTTCTGTGGATTTATCACAATGAATTATGAATAGTTGCTACCTCAGTGCATGGCATATAAGGGAGATGCAGTATGTTATTATTCCAGTCTTACTGTTGAGAGATATTTGATGATGTGTCAAAGTGAACACATGACAAAATAAGTACTTAAGAAATGCTTAAATGATTTTTAGCTGAAATGGATTCTTTGATTAACCAAGTATTTTTTTTTATCATCCCCCTCTGCCCTCTGTTAGTTTGTTATCCATTCTTTCATTTTCATGGTTATTCTAGGGATTAGAGCATGCTTTGTGGACTTATTAGTGTCTACTGGTGGCCCTGTGTATTCCACTCTTTCCCTCACTTTTCGTGCTGTTGATGTCACATATTTTAATTGTTCATATATTTTACGTTTCAGAAGACATTACTGGTGTTGTAGCATAGCATCCGTAATCAGTAGACTTACCCACATGCTCATTCTTTCTTCTGCTCTTTATGCCTGTCTACTCTACTACCTTTCTTTCTATTAGAAGAACCACCTTTAGTATTTCTTTTTGTTATTTTTGTAGTACCATTTCTTTTTATTAATTCTCTTTCAATTAATTGTTGAAAGTTGATGGAAAGCATATTTATATTACTTTTTTTTTTTAAGGGATGTTTTCTGTGTAGAACTTGAGGTTGGCTGTTTTCTTTCATCAATTTAAAGATGTCATTCCATGGGCTTATGAGCATCTTTTCTGTTGAAAGTCAGTTGTCAGTGTGCTGTTGCTCCCTTCTCTGCCTGTTAGCAGTTTACCGTGATGTGCTAGGTGTGGTTTTCTTTGTGTCTATACTGCTTATGATACATAGCACTTTTTTTTTTTAAATATGTTTTATTGACTTTTTACAGAGAGGAAGGGAGAGGGATAGAGAGTTAGGAACATCGATGAGAGAGAAACATCGATCAGCTGCCTCTTGCACACCCCCTACTGGGGATGTGCCCGCAACCAAGGTACATGCCCTTGACTGGAATCGAGCCTGGGACCCTTCAGTCTGCAGGCCGATGCTCTATCCACTGAGCCAAACCGGCTAGGGCAGCACTTTTTTTTTTAAATTGACGAGAGAGAGAGAGAGAGAGAGAGAGAGAGAGAGAGAGAGAGAGGAAAACATCAATTGGTTGCCTCCTGCACGCACCACAAGCAGCGATGGAATCTGCCACCTTTTAGTGTATGGTACAATGTTCCAACCAACTGAACCACAGCAGCCAGGGAGGTACATAGCACTTCTTGAATCTGTGGTATGCTGTCTATTATTGGTTTAAGAAATCTCTTAACCATTATGTCTTCAAAAATGAACTCTGCCTAATCCCACCACATTCTTTCTCCTCCTGGGACTCTTACACATGTCTGAGCTTTTTTTACTGTCTCCCATGTGTCTCTTAGATTCTTTTCTGTATTTTCATCCTTTTTTTACACCCTGGGCTTCAGTTTGGATAAGTTATACTGACATCTTTCCTACCTCACCTACCCTGCTAGCAAATCCATTTATCGAGCTCTTAATTTCAGATATTACATCTATGTTTTTAGTTCTAGAATTTCAATAGATTTTAGTTAAGAGGTGAAATCCTCTTGTCTTTTTCTTTAGCAAACTAATTGGAGTTAAAGTCTATGTCTGAGAACACCAGTGTCTGGATTTATGGGTCTGTTTCTATCATCTGTTTTCTTCTCTTTTGTTTCCTGTCATCTGGTCCTGTTGTTTGGAATGTCTGGCACGTTATGGTTGAATCCTGAAAAATGATAGAGACTCTGTATATTATCTTCTTCCCAAGATTTACTTTTTTTTTTTTTTCCTGCTAGGCTTGTGGGGTAAAAGAAGTAAGTAAGACCATAATCCCATGAGGAATTGAGATGCTTTGAGACTGGATTTCAGTTGGATGGGAGCTAGTTGTTTTTTGAGCTTTACTCTTACTCCAAGGACATAGCCCTTCCAGGGTTGTCATTGAAAGTCTGGGGTAATTACTTTGCTTAACCTTTTAGCCTCTTAGCATTGACTTTGTGCTTAGCTTCTCAGCCCCTCACACCCCACTGCCCACCCCAGGCAGCTTTCATAATGTTCGTCTCCTAGAGGGGAAAAGTGATGTCAGCTCATTTCCCTGCGGGGCCTCTTCCCCTCGGACCTGGACCCCTCACATTGTGGCTTTCTTCGCGGGCCTGCACTTCAGTTGTCTTCTTGGCCCCATGAGGTGCTGACAGCTCTGAGCTACTAACTTGACTTAGTCTCTGACCTAAACCTCTCACAGTTGGTGAATCTCCAACGAAAAAGCAGTGGACATTGTCGGGTCGGTGATGTTGCCCCCTTGACCCTGGCCTGCTCAGCGGTGCATTCAGTCATCGGTTTTTTTGTAACGTATCCATGTTTTGTAGTTGTTCTCAGGAAAGGAGTTGGTCTGACATAAGCTACTCTGTCATAGCAGGTAGAGAAAGTCTCCTGGAAGTGGAAATCCCAATAATTGGTCTTTTGAAATTTATGTCATTCTTACTCCATCCCCCAAAAAAGCATTTGAGACAATTTGTAGTAAAATACATATGTACATGCTATAGAAAACTTAAAAGAAGAGTAAAAATATCAAAAGTACAGGACAGCAGGGAAGGCAGAGGGAGGTAATTATGAGAAATTTAAACTATGGGTGGTTTCCATTGTTGACCATCATATTTAGCCAGGACTTCCTTGAAGCTAAGGTACAAAAGGACACATGACTTTAATATGTTTTGGGGAACACGGGACTTGGAAGAGAAAAGAGAGATGATATTAGTAGTAACAATTGTATTGGGTTTGTTTGTTTGTTTGTCTTTTTTGGTTGGTTTTATTTTTTGGCTATTTTGGTTTTATTTTTGTAGACTTAGAAATGTTTAAAACAGAAGTTTGGAGGCACTGGAGGGTTCTGAAACTTATCAAAGAGAGTCTGACCCAATCAGGGCATTGCATGTGCTGGGCCACTTAGTCATTGGGATTGCTAATGGTTTGGCATCGAAGCCTCAGTACCACTGGGTGTGGCTCAGTTGTTTGGAGCGTCATCCCTACACGGAATGGCTGTGGGCTCAATTCCCAGTCAGGGTATATGCCTAGGACCTAGGTTGTGTGGGGCATGAGGGGGAGGCGTCCGATCTATGTTTCTCTCTCACATTGATGTTTCACTCTCTCTTTCTTTCTCTCTCTCTCTTTCTCTCTCTCTCTCTCTCCTTCTCTCTCCCTCCCTCTCTCCCCTCCCCCCACCCTTTACCCTCTCTCTAAAATCAATAGAGAAAACATATCCTCAGGTGAAAATTACCAAAAAAAGAAAAAAAAAACTTATTTTGTCTTGAGTATCAATGGTACTCAACTAGTTAGTCTTATCCTCTGGGGAAAGAATGTATAATGGTCCATCAACAGGTATTTTTTTCTGGTACTTAATTCTAAGGGAATTTTATTATACAGATTTTTATGTCATTGAACAACACAACAATATCCCCAATGTTACTTTAAAGGGTGATAAAGAAATGCTTTAAATCATCACTTAGTAAAGACATTTTGTGAAGAACTAAACTAATAATAGTTCAAATAGCAATGTGTTTGGGACTCTCAATTTGAAATGCTGGTAGAATTTAGAAAACCAGAGGAAAGTTTTATTCTTTTCCCCTAAGTTATCAACTGTTAAAAGGGATTTTGACAAAAATTGGCAATGTGTAGCTATGCAGATATTTTTTTTTTCCGATCGGAAAAAAAAGCCATATGCTTTATTTTTTACCATTTATATTTATTTAAAAATATTATTAGCTGTTATTTAACACTATTAAGGGAAATCTGCTGAATACCAGATTGCTTGTAGTAAGTTGAAATTCTGTTACCAGAATTTAAAAACTTGATTTGCATGGCTGAGGGGACAGCTGAGTTCTGCATGCAAGACACAGCTCGGGTTTATATGTTTTCAGATTAGAATTTGATCTTTCGAGCATCTGTTCCTATCTGCTTCACTCTCCCCAGCGGCACTATCACAGAGCCGGCGTCGGAGGTACTGTCTCAGGTTGAGCTGGAACGTGGAGGCAGGAGTGCCTGCTGATCCCAGGGAAGAGGGGAGGCTTCACAGAGGAGGTGGCGCTAGAGCTGCTTCTTGCAAGAGGCTGAGAGATTGCTGACACGGGCACCGAGGCAGAGGCCACGGGGCACACAAGAGCATGGCATGTCCAGAAAATGAAGGGTGATTTGTTTTGCTGGAGTATAAGCATTATGGGGTGGGAGAATAGTTGGAGAAGAAGCTAGAGTGCTAGCCATGGGCCAGACCATGCATGATCTTGTATGCCTTTTATTCAGCCACTCATTTTGCAAATATTTATTGAACAACTATTATGTACCAGGCCCTGGAGTAGGCACTGGCATTCATTCAGCAGTGAACAAAACAGGCCAAAAAAACAAAACAAAACCACTGTTCGTATGGAACTTACATTCTAGTGGGAAGAAACAGACTATAAATAATAGTAAAAATATATAAATGTACATAAAGTGTACTAGTGGTAAGTGAGAAGATGAAAATTTGGCAGGAGGAAGAATGGGGCGGTGGGGTTTTAGTGTGGTTAGGAAAGGGCTTCCTACGAAGGTGACATTGGAATAATGATCTGAAGCTGGTGAAGAAGCCGGGAGCGAGTGAAAGGGCTCTGGACTGAGGAGCCGTGCAAAAGTCCTGCGGTTGCAGCAGATCTGCTTTGTGCAAGAAACCGTAGGAGGAGTGCATGGCTGAGATACAGTGGAGGGAGCCGGAGGGAGAGGAGCAGGAAGTTTGAGAAAAGCCAGATGTTGTGAGGTTTTTTCTGTGTGGCCTCTGGGAGGATTTTGACTTTTATCTGAGTGAAATGGGGAATGATTAGAATGTTTTGAGCAGAGTAATGATGTCATACAACGTCAGCTGTTAACCAGGAGCCCAGCTGGGAGGTTGTTGGCAAATGCTTCTGGTGAGGGAGATGGTGGCTTGACGCGGGGTGGTCGCAGTGGGGACATCTGGAAGGTGGATTGTGTCCTGTAGGTGATGAGGAGCCCTGAAGACTTTGGACCAGGGAAGTGGCATGTGGGGGGAGCCATGTGGAAGCAGGATTGGAGACACAAGGAGCTGGATCAGTCTCCCAAACTGCAGGCACTAAGAATAAGGATAGAGACCCTACCAGGGAGGGAGTCTCATGCCTGGGGGCAGTCGTCAACCCTGGTCAACTTTTTTTTTTTTTTAAATCTTTATTGTTGAAAG
>NW_005354632.1:532655-537611 GCF_000412655.1 Myotis brandtii | reverse complement strand
CACACACACACACACACACACACACATGTATATGTGTGTGTGTATATATATATATTTCAAAGAGGAAAGGAGAGAGAGAGAGAGAGAGAGAGAGAGACATCAATAATAATGAGAGAGAACCACTGATAGGCTGCCTCCTGCATGCCCCGCACTGGGGATCAAGCCCGAAACCCAGGCATGTGCCCTGACTGGGAATCGAACCATGACCTCCTGGTTCCTAGGTTGATGCTCAACCACTGAGCCACACCGGCCGGGCAGCCCTGGTCAACTTTTTGACAAGGGATAGGAACTGAAATGACTTATACATTAGGAAATTCCTTTGCAAACCTTGTCAAGTCAACAAGGTCCGTGATGTGATCAGGTTTATTCTAGAGGCGGCCTGCCGAGCAGATAAAGCCACACACCCTTACCAGGAGGTACTGCGAGGTAGGCCTGGTTGTGAGTGCCATGTAGCTCAGTCCTGCAGGGTGAGCGTAGTGACAAAAGAGACCACATGTCCCTTGTGTACTGGTGATGGTGGCTTTGCTGCTGGGTAGTCCCCATTCTGTCACGCTCTGCTTGCACGGTGGGCCCCCAGCTGGCCGTTTCATCTCACGAACTCGTGGCACCCTTCGTGCCCCATTTCACAGCGGGAAGGCCGGGCGGAGAGGTCTCGCAGATATGAACGTGGGTCTCCTTGACTTCAGAGCCCGTGCTTTCTCCTGTGTGTCTCATTCATAGAGCATCCAGGAGTCACTCGCGTTCATTTGGTCTGGGTTGCAATGCTAAGCACAGGTGGTCAATGCAGTGTGGAATCGTGTCGAATTTCACTGCAATGAAGATGTCTCAAAGGTCACACAGGAGTGCCGTGAACTCTTGGCTTCGTCCACGGGCTTGTCCCCGGCGAGTGGCTGCATTCCTGACAACACCTAGCCCGGCAACCAGCCAGACAAGTGTATGTGTGTGTCTCTCTCTCTCTCTCTTCCTCTCTTCCTCCCTCCTTCTCTCCCTGTGTGTTTTCCTATCCTCATTCTGCATTTAGTGAAGAGTAGGGAGAAGGAAATGAGCCAGAAAATAGAAAATTAATACTTGGTAGAGTCGTCATATTTTAAAATTAATTTATAGGCAATGTCAGATAATCAGAGTTAAATCATTTTATCAGCAGGCTGGTGTAGGATTTAAAAATTGACATCCATCAGTGTAAATCAGTCCCAGGAGCCCCAGGGAATGGTCTCCGGGGACGAGGGCTGATACAGGGGTGGGCACAAGTGTAAATACTTGATTAGCTGTGTTCTTTTCTTTCCCACAAAACCTAAGCCATTTCTCCATCCCAGTGAGCGGTAATGATGGTATGTTACATAGTAACGGGAGGGAAGAACTGCTATTCAGATCTGTGGCTAGCCTACTTTAAATACTTGTCTTCCTCCCTGGCAATCCCTAGGAAACTTGGGTGAGAGGCACTCATTTCGGGTGCACTCCTGGCTCCTGGCTCCTTCTGTACAGACACACACAGGACCCCATGTCCCCCAGCTGTCCAGGTGTCACAGCTCTGCCATGTGCCTGCAAACAGGAGGGCCCACAGGTGTGCTACATGTATACCAGGGAGGCCTGGCCGGATTCAAGACCCGCCTTTCTCCTCTTGTCCTTGCAGCTCTTTGTCGAGGGCGCGTGGTGAGAGTCCCCGCCGGGAGCCTGGTGCGGGTGGTGGGCACCGAGCTGGTCATCCCCTGCAATGTCAGCGATTACGACGGCCCCAGCGAGCAGAACTTCGACTGGAGCTTCTCGTCTTCGGGGGGCAGCTTCGTGGAGCTCGCCAGCACCTGGGAGGTGGGCTTCGGGGCCCAGCTGTACCGGGAGCGCCTGCAGAGGGGCGAGATCCTTCTGAGGCGCACCGCCAATGACGCCGTGGAGCTCCACATCAAGGACGTCCAGCCCTCCGACCAAGGCCACTACAAGTGTTCCACCCCCAGCACGGACGCCACCGTCCAGGGCAACTATGAGGATACAGTGCAGGTGAAAGGTACATCCTCAAGGGGGGTCGCCACGCCAGCGGCCAGACTTTCCCCTGCCACTTGGCCGTGGGTCACTTTGTCAAGAAATGTAACACCCCCGGGGCCCTGCTTCCTCCTCTAATGAGTAAGAGCATCTTATCTGATTAAAGGCAGGGGATGGGCCCGGTGGCCCCCAAGGTTCTTTCTCTTTGCTGTGATTCTGGGCCATCCCCTGGCTCAGGGGTCCTCAAACTACGGCCCGCGGGCCACATGCAAATACAAATATTGTATTTGTTCCCGTTTTGTTTTTTTACTTCAAAATAAGATATGTGCAGTGTGCATAGGAATTTGTTCATAGATTTTCTTTTAACTATAGTCCGGCCCTCCAACGGTCTGAGGGACAGTGAACTGGCCCCCTGTTTAAAAAGTTTGAGGACCCCTGCCCTGGCTGGTGAGTTGGAGGCAGGAGGGCCAGGTGGTAGGGAGCCCAGCTCTGAGCCAGGTTGCCTGCACCCCATGAGTCACTTACTGGCTCTACCACTTGTCGGCTGTGTGGCATGGGCACGTTGACCAGCTCCCTCCTCTGTCCCAGTGCCTTTCTCGAAGGCGGTGAGGACAGGGAGATGGCACGTGTAAAGCCGCAGTAGGCATTCAGTGAAGGTTGGCGATGAGAAGCTGACGGCCGTGATGATAATGTTTGGCCTGATGGGAAAAACAGATACTTCAAAGCTCATGTCCTCCTGTGTGCCCGGAAGCACCTGTTAGTTCTTGAAGTTGTATGGGTCATATGTAGAGAAAGAGCGATGTGGTCACTGCTCACTTAATGATGGGCACGGCGAGCTGATTGGCCTGGCTGTGCAGGTCATCACACCTTGTATATTGGCAATGTTTTTTGTTTTTTTACATGATGCTTATTCTTCTTTTTTTTTTTTAATGTTTTTATTGATTTCAGAGAGAGGAAGGGAGAGGGAAAGAGAGATAGAAACATCAATGATGAGAGAGAATCATTAATTGGCTGCCTACTGGAGATGGAGCCTGCAACCCAGGAATTGAACCATGTCTTCCTGGTTCATGGGTCAGTGCTCAATCACTGAGCCTCATTGGCAATGTTTTTGTTTGTTTGTTTTTCCCATTTTCCAAATCCTGTTAGATTTACTCACATTCAGTTCTCTGAATTCAACGAAGAAGGTAGGACAGGATATTGCCTGAATTTACACATGAGGAAATGGGAGAGCAGAGGTTAATCGCTTTCTTAAAATCCCACAGCTAATTAGTAAATGAGCAAGAACAAACAATTTTAATTTGGGGCTAGCCAAATAGAAACATTATTGTTGTTATTTTTATTACTTAATTATGCACTTATTTGAACCCTGCCTTGTTCCAGAAAGAGTTGATATCAGGGTAGGAGTGTACTTAACAATCAAGAAAGTGGAAGATGCTACATGTTGACATAACAAGAGGGCTTGATTCCCGCAGTAATGATTTGTAGAACCCTACCATATCTCAGAAACTGTTCCCCCATTTGACTCACGAGGGGATAAAACAGCCCTGTCCATGATGAAGGTATTAAAACATCAAATCTACCTCTTCCTTTTTCCTGTGGAAAATCCTAAAGATGTTTTTTAGAAAAAATGTCCCGTAAGGCATCCTTGCTTTGCAGCTAACGAATGCGTTGCTTTTGTAGTCAGCACGCACATGCGACACCTCCATTAGGTCAGATGCACCCTTGCTTCCCCTCGCCATTGAAAGCAGAGGGATGGCCCACGACAGAGGCTGGTTGGCTGCCCAGGGGGAGCCCCTGGCACCTGCCATATGTGGTCCAGAATCGGCCTGGCCGTCAGCCTCGTGGGTTTGAAAGTTGTTCATCTGTGTTAGGGAAAACTGGGGACTGAGTCACGTTAGCCGGAATCACAGACGGGTGTATATACTAGAAGGTCATTACATTTATTTTGTAGTAGGGATGGGTCTTTCTAAATATATAATTTTATCCTGTTTTCCTGAGTAGCCCTTCTCAAAGCCAGCAAGTTAGTTTCTGAGTGTGAAATGGTGGGAAAAACCAGAGATGATGAATCGTGGTGTGCGAGCATTCTCTCATCCAGCTCATAGACAGGCCTCGGGGATTGTCCCTGCCCCTGGGAAGAGGCCCCCCTCTCTGGTTCCCTCCCTCTCGCTTCCCTTCCAAAACGGCACTGACTGAACTTCCTTGATCCCCGGCCATCTTTTTCTAGACTCTGTAGACGAGCCCAGCCCCTTTCCCGATGGGTTGGCCCGAAGAGCGCACGCAGAGAGTTGAGGTGTCTGTTTGCCTCGACCGGTTCCCCACCTGCGGAACTCTGCTCGCTCTGCTCACTCGCAGGCAGTGCCCAGGCCCAGGCCCAGGCCCAGGCAGCTCAGCCTCCCTCTGGGGATCATGCTGCTTGGAGTCTCGGGAGATCCTTTGCGCTCCACACTCTAGCCCTGGGTCCTAACAAAGGAGTGTGACAGCTGACAGCCGTGGCCAGTGGTTGCACCATGATTGCCTAGGGCCAGTGCTGTCCAGGGCACTTTCCCTTCAGCTTCCTGAGACACGTCCACTTGTCATCCCTCTTCAGAGATGAGGAAACTAAGGCACAGAGGGGGTAAAGGGTAGTTTAAGGGAAGCAGAAGCAGGTCCCCAAGGCCTAACTCCCAAAAGGGAGTTTTCACCACCACCCCCAGTTCTACCAGGGGGTCTTACGAGGCCCTCTTTTATTTTCATTTTCAAGTGAGGAAGTCAATTAAGATGACAGGTGAATGACAATGGGAAAACGCGCCCATCGGGGCATTAGCACAGGGAACGGGAGGAGGAGGTTGTCCTTGGTCAGCCTGGCTTGTGGCTCAAGGCCAGAGAGGTGGCTGGTGCTTGCTGGGGCGGGGGCTTGGGTGCTCTGCTGACGGTCTGTCCCTCCCACCTCCAGTGCTGGCCGACGCCCTGCACGTGACCGCCAGCCCGCTGTCCTCCCCGGGC
>NW_005354632.1:530954-532427 GCF_000412655.1 Myotis brandtii | reverse complement strand
TGGACACCGTGGGGAGCGACGGCTACCGCCTCTCCGTGAACCGGGCCCTGGCCGCCGACCAGGGCACCTACAGGTGCGTCGTCAGCGAGTGGATCGAAGAGCAGGGGGCCTGGCAAGAAATCCAAGAAAAAGCCGTGGATGTGGCCACCGTGGTGATCCAGCCAACAGGTGAGCTTCTGGGAATGGAGCGTTTAGACTTGATCTTACTTTCTGGCCAGTGATGGTGTAAGAAGTAGATAACACTACGCTGGGTTGTAGCTTAGTCTCATCATGAGAGGAGATGCTATATTTCAGGTAGGAGAATAGAAATTTTTTCTCATTCACCCATCGTGGAATCTGTTTGTGGACCCCAGGTTCCAACCCTGCCCTGGAGTGCTGCTCTTTCTCTCGTTGTCAGCACCTGCACTGTCCATGCGGCTTCTTCCTGCATTGTTGTGCTAAACAGCTCAAGGCTCCTGGGACAGTGGGCTGTGCCACCTGGGCGACCGTGTTCCCCACTGTATGACCACTCCCCTCTTGCGTTATGAGTCCTCAGAACTGCTTCCTTTTGCTTCAGCCTGAATCCTTCCTGTTTCCCACAGGGGACCCCCTCCCCCAATCCCGAACATGTGGGAACGATGGTTAGTGGTGTGACAAGGTACTAGCCACTTGCAGAGACCTTTACACAGAGAGCTGTACAGTTGAAGAGACATTCCTGCCACTGCCCAAACTAAGACCGTTTCCTCCATGCGGACCGCCCGCAGCTGTGCGGACCACTTCTCCACGCAACCGGCTCCCTTCTGAGCCGTCGTCCACCTCCAGCAGCTGGTGGCCGGCACAGGGCTCAGCAGTATCCCAGGGTCTCTGACCACAGTCGTACGTGGGGCGGTGCAAACCACAGCACAGACTCAGGGCAACAGTTTCCATACTGACTCCTCTGAAGACTGACCCCTAGTCTGGCCGGCGTGGCTACCAGGAGGTCACCGTTCAATTCCCAGTCAGGGCACATGCCCGGGTTGTGGGCTCCATCCCCAGTGGGGGGTGTGCAGGAGGCAGCCAATCAATGATTCTCTCTCATTTTTGATGTTTCTGTCTCTCCCTCTTCCTCTCTGAAATCAATAAAAATAGATTTAAAAATAAAATAAAAAGAAAGACATCCTCAAATTACGCTTGGCCCCTATAAAGGGGCCTACCTGGAGAGGAGGAAGACTTTGGAGGGTAGGTGGAGGTGAGAAATGAGATTGAAATTCCTTTTTCTAATTACTATGCCCACCTCATTTTCTGTCTTCATCAAGGTGGGTCTTGAACTTGGCCTGAAACCCTTGTCTGAAATGTTGTCAGGCTTCGGAACTATTCATAGGAAAGCACTTCACTCCAGAGGGCATGCTCTGCGGGGCTGGTCCTGCTGGAACTGGCACCGGCCTCGGTCAGTGAGCCGCCTCCGACTGCAGTTGCAGCTGCGAGGCTCCTGCTAGAGGACCAGGACTGTGCCTG
>NW_005354632.1:499259-530920 GCF_000412655.1 Myotis brandtii | reverse complement strand
CCGGCCCCCATCCCCCGGGGGCTGTTGGCTGTGTATCCTCTAAAGCAGCTGTTCCCACAGCGTTACCACGAGTTGAATGTTTTTCTACTCTGATTACAGATGTTCGACTTCTTTTCAAAAGCCCCCTAAATACAGTAAAATGTTTCCATGTAAAAAGCTGTGACAGGGGAATGCTGAAACCAGAGCTGCCTCCAGACCGTGGCTCCAAGCCCGGCAGCGCTCCTCCTAAATATAGGCCACTTTTCATCGTCCAGGCCGATGAGAGAGGGCGGCGGCTCGGGTAACCCCAAAATCATTGTTTTAGTTTGAAAATATATGCTTTACGCTTAACTTCAAGAAGGTATGTCTCATGGAGTAAATGACGCGCTGCGTACGTTGCATTTTGAAGACGTGACTCATCCGGCGTACGGTCTGGTTTCACTTTCCCAGTCCTTCTGTTTAGGATTTTCCCCTCTTTCACCCAAAAGATGGTTTCACCCTCGCTCCTACCCTCTAGCCCCCAGTCCCCAGTGAATCATATGTACCAATCCGAACAGAACCGTCATTTCTCTATAAAACGCCCAGGTCTTACCATACACATGGAGAAAGTTTAATTTTAGTTTTGTGATGCTCAGCAGACTTCTTTTCACACAGTAGTGTATCAGTTAAAAGCAGAGTTCCTGGAGGCAGGCAGCCTGGATTTGAATTTCAACTCTGCCACCTATTAGCTGTGTGAACTTGGGCAAGTTCCTTACCTTCTCTGTGCTTCAGTTTCCTTAGCAGTAAAACGGAGATAATAATAGTGCCTACCTCATAGGGTTGCTTTGAAGATTAATATTTATGAAGCACTCAGAACAGTATCTGGCATATAGTAAATGTATATAAATGTTTATGAATTAAAAGGAAATGTGATGTGCTTGATGAGTTTATTTAGGAAAAATTTCTCCAGCATTTACAGCTGTACAAGGCCTTCTAACTTTAACGCCATAAATAAGAACCTAAAAGGAAATGATCTAAAAGAGGGCACGGGGGAGGTGAAAGGGACAAACATCATCCAGATTATCAAGATGTACTTGTTTTTCATTTTCGAGTTCTGCGAGCCGCCGTGGGCAGGAACGTGTCTGTGGCTGAAGGCAAGGAGCTGGACCTGAGCTGCAACATCACAACCGACCGAGCGGATGACGTCCGCCCCGAGGTGACGTGGTACTTCAGCAGGACGCCTGACCGCACTGTGCCGGGCCCCCACGTGTTGGCACGGCTGGACCGCGATTCCCTGGTGCACAGCTCTCCTCACGTCGCGTTGAGTCACATGGATGCTCGCTCCTACCATTTATTGGTTCGAGATGTTAGCAAAGAGAACTCCGGCTACTATTCCTGCCACGTGGCGCTCTGGGTACCGGGGCATAACAGAAGCTGGCACAAGGTGGCAGAAGCCACGTCCGCCCCAGTGGGGGTGGATGTGACCTGGCTCGGTGAGTGGTTTGGAGGGTGGCTCCTACCCTCCCTGGGGTCGTCCCTCCTCGGGGGTATCAGGAGCTGGAGCTCTGTGCGTTTCATGCTAGTTTGGCGTTCTCCGTACCAGGATGAGCGGCTTGGATAGGTCCCAAGCTGGGGGTGAAAGCAAAACTGGCTGAAATAGAAGCTGGCAGGCAAGGGCAATGTTTAGATAATGTGGCCTCAGTTGAGAGGATAGAGTTTCCTTTTGTCGAGATTTGCAGGGTCCAGCCCTGCTCAATGGCCCTTTGAAACGGACCGTTGTGCAGGGGGACCGCCGTCATGCTTCCTGTCCTTCCCCGGCTCCTAGGTGCTCCCTGGCCAAGCCCCGTGCAGAGAGAGAGAATTCTGCGGCTAATGGGACACGTGTTTTTTCACTGAATGCCCTAGAATCACCAAATGATTTCTTTGCAGATATACCCGTTACACAGAAGGGCCCTCCTGCTGCCCCAGCTCTCCTGGTGGGCTCTCACCCAGGCACAATGCGCCGTCACCTGTTGATCCCCTTGCCACGCGTGTATACCAACTTGTCATATATGTGAAGATCTTGGTCTTGTCCTTTCTTTTTCACCACTTAGCCTTCCCCACCTCTTACTGTCCTAAATGCCGCCTGGCAAGACCCACTTTTCCTGGTTTCTGTTATGGTCTTGTAAGTAATTACAGGTAAACCTAGGCAGGATGGGGTCGAGGGGAGCGTGCCTCGCTGTCCACCTCCATCATCACAGGGATGGAAGCAGGCCTGCAGTCAGACCCTTCCCTGTCCCGTGCTCCAGCTCTGCGTCCCACGCCCGCTCAGAGCCCCGCTGGCGGCCTTTGGCATGGCTCTGATTATTAGTAGTGAAACCTCTTCAAAGGCTAGGAAGTCACTTCCTCCTTTGTCTGATGCTAAACACCCTCCTGCCGTCCGTGACCCCCAGCTCATACTTGGCTCTTCCTTTGCCTTGAAATCTTCTTATGGGTTCGTGGGTCTGTGTCTTCCTAATAAGCCTTTTATTTGGCAAAGATGGGGAGTTGGCAAGTGGGGACCGAGGGGGCAGGGAGAGGATGAGTAATGAGAGTAAGCAGAAGGTACATCCAGTTCGGAGCGAGACTAGGCAGGGCGTTCGTCATCCCTGGTAGCAAAGCGATGCTTTGATATCTGAAAGCGAAAGGAGCGGGGTTGATCTGGCAAGCTTTTATCCCTGCCTCCTGAACCCCACGCAGGAGACTCGCTCTGAAGTTCTGAACTGGAACAATGTTGGCCCGGCTAGAACTCTCCTTAGCAACCTTCAAAATAAAACAGATGTTGTCAGCCCAGAGAAGGTTTTTCATCTCTGGAGCTGATCCTCGGAGCATTGTGTGGTGCTGTCAGATCCCGGGGCCCCCTCTGCTCCTCCCTCTCCCCCTCCCCCTCTGACTCAGAATCACAGCCCCAGCGGGTTTTTTTTTTTTAGAAAGTGCTGCCTGCTCCCCAACCTGAGGGCCCCTTTGAAGTCCTCCCGCATTGATCCAGGCATACCTGGGGGTGCCGGCACTGGAGGGGGGCTCTGGGAGGGAGCAGGCTCTTTTGACTGGAAGGGATTTGTTGGGGTCTGTTGTCCAAAGTGAGAAGAAATAAAGAGACTGAATTGTGGGAAACGGTTCAGTGATCATCCTAAGGATCCAGTTGTTTTTCTGCAAAGTGCCAGCACCATTGTTGCGAAGTCACCTGTGTGCTTTTCCCTGCCTGGCACCGAGGTGCACGGACCCCACACCTTGTGCAGCGCCATGGACGTAACGGGCACTCTGTGAGCGCTGGCTGGCTGGCTGGCTGGCTGGCTAGATAAACCAGTGCCGGACACATGGGCAGTGGTGAAGTATGTGCAAAGAAAGCAGTGATGTTCTATTCAGAGTTTTCAGAGCTATGTGCACCCGGTAAGCCTACTGGGAGTGGATGGCGGATGGCATAAGCCGATGGCATCCTGCTCCTTTCTCCCTCCTGAGTCTCCCCTTCCCTGTGCCTGTGACTCACACCATCACAGCTGCTTGGACACTTGTCAGGAGGCACGTCCGGCTCGAGTACAGCAGCCGATTTTCTCCAGAACCTCCCAGTTGAATAGCTGCCCAGAAACCCATGGACCCGGCCTGACATGTGATTCTCTCTAGATACACAACATGCATGTGTATGTATGTGGATACCATACCATGTGCAGCTTGGGGCCTGTAGAGGTCACTGAGAGGTGCCCCCAAAAGACAGGAAGGCATGACCTGCCAAGTCCTCTGTTGGCATGGCTCATCTTATGGTATGACTATGGCATGTTGTCACAAAAGAGTTCTTGAGACAGTTGGTTCGCTCTGCAGGTGTTACACAGAACTCTCAATTTGCTACTTGACATATTAAAAATGATCATCATCATTTATTGAACACTTACTGCCCGCCAGGCACCGGGCTAAGGGCTTTACATGCACTAACTCGTTAATCCCCGCCACAACCTGTGAGTGAGGTGCTGCCCTACCCGCCTCTGAAAACCATGGGGTTTTATTTTGCTTACGGTTTTGAGGGTCAGGCATTAGGAAGGGCTCAGGGGATTCGTCTCTGAGGCACATGGCGACAGCTGGGACGGCTGGGACGGGGATTCCCTTCCAGATGGCTTTCTCATGCACATGTCCTGTGCTCCCAGACCTCTCTCTGTCCCCACGTGACATCTCATCCTCCAAGTCCATTTCACGTGGCTTGGGCTTCTCACAGCACAGTCTTCTCAGGGCAGTCACACTCCTTACGTGGTGGCTGGCTTCCAAGAGGCAGGAAGTGGAAGTGCCCAGCCAGTTAAAAAGCTATCTCCGGGCCGGCCGGCGTGGCTCAGTGGTTGAGCGTCGACCTATGAACCAAGAGGTCATGGTTCGATTCCTGGTCAGGGCACATACCTGGGTTGCAGGCTTGATCCCCAGTAGCGGGTATGTAGGAGGCAGCCAATCAGTGATTCTCTCTCATCATTGATGTTTCTTTCCTCCTCCTCCTCTGAAATCAATAAAAAATATATTTTAAAAAAGCTATTCTCGGGACTGACCTTGTCACTTGCACTGTTTCCTGGTGGTCAAAGCTATCACCGAATCTGCTCAAGTTCAAGGGGGTAGAGAAAGAGACCCCATCTCTTCATGGGGAGTAGCAAGGTCACATTGAAAAGGGCATGTGGCTGGTGAATATTGCTGCCGTCATCTTTGGAAAACAGAATCTATCACAGTAGTTAATGCCTGTTTCGTTTTACTTCCAAAGAAATGCTTAGGATGGCTTAGAAGTACGGCCTGGGTCAAGTCTGTCCCCAAGTATTGTCATGTGAACTGGAGTCTGTCTCGGGTCTCATTCTCTTATGTGGGAACATTTTTTGGTTTTGGGAACCAGCTCCCCTCCCGAAAGTCTAGAGCATAAAAGTCCTAAAAGCTGGGCCATTCTTGTCCTTCTCTGTTTGGGCTTGGTGCTCTGAGCAGATGAGGGGCTGAAGCTGATTGGAACTTTCTCTCGTTCTATTGTGTTAACCAGACAGAGATCAGGGCAGTGACATGAATGGGTCTGGCAAGTCCAAGAGCGTTTGTAGCAGCTGGGAGGACCTCGATGTTTGTTTTTTTCAAGAGGGTAAGAAAAGGCCTCTTTTACTTAGGGTTTGTGTCCTACTTTTGAAGGGGAAAAAAAAGATTCAAGTTGGCTTGCAAAATGAATCACAATTTAAAGCAGGAGACATAAAAATAAAATCAAGATCAGAGGAGGTTTAAAAAAATCAAAGGGTAGATAGCTCAAGGTAGTTGGACGAATAAGTTACTGCATTTGAACACTGAACCTGCCTCTGAAGTTTTGAAGAGTTGAGGCACAAAGAAATGTGATTAGGCAGCCCTCCTCGGATAAAGGAAAACAAACGCAGGGAGACAAACTTTTTCTTGGCACTGAATCTGTCATGTGCTTTGTTATTTGAGGGGCATTGGATAACATAAAGGACAGGGCTTTCCACTGTTCTTTCACAAAAGGCCCCGAGTGATTGTTTAAATGGATGTTTCTTCCATCCACTCTCTGTAAGAGCTGAGGGCCTAAATCTTAAGTGTGTGAAGGAGTTTCTGTAAGAAGCCGAGTTACTCTGGAGGACAAATGTTGCTTTGTGTCCATGCGGTTTGGTGTATAGCTACAACTAGAGAGGGTCTGGAGGAATCGCGAGTTAATCTGCATCTTAAGCCATCTCTCTCTGCTATGAGATGTCGGAAATGAACCTTTGGCACGAGTTGGGCGCTAATGAGTTGGTGGTTGAGCTCCCTGCCCCAAGTACCAGCTTCTGTGGTGTTAATTGGAGAGGTTTCCACGGGCTTCCCGATCGATCGGAGAGCAGCGGAGGCAGAGTTGAGTTCTGCTGCTCGGGGGTAGGAACCTGATTTGCATCCTTCCCCACGAGAGGGCCGTCCCCTCTTCCAGCAGTGCGCCAGCGAGGAAGGTAATTATTTTTCTTTAAAAGGAGCTGTTAATCTGCTAAGCACGTGGCAGAGACTTCAGCGTTCTGTGCCATCTACAGGCAATAGGAGTCAGACCTGCAGACTGTTATAGGCAGCCGTGATTAGCTGCCTGACCAGGGTTATCTCTGAAGGCAGAAGAGCCCGTAGGTAAGTGTGGGAATCTTGCTCTGAGACCCTCTGGGTGTGTCATCTTGGGTGTGTCGCTTACGGTTTCTAAGCTTTGGTTTTCTGGGTTGCCTTCGCTGCATTTAAAAAGTGTTTAGCATAGTGCCTGGTACTTAAGTGCTCAGTACATGTTCATGCTGGTGGTGATGACTTACTGGTGTTGGGGTTGGGGCGGGGGGGGGGGGCAGGGTGGTCAATGTGTAACATACTCTTCCCCACCAAGGTCTTAACCAAGTAAGACATAGGAGTCTGTCTTAGGGCATGGAGGAACCAGGAGTGTGTGTGTCCTGGAAGCACCCCTCCCAAGAAGAGGGGGTTGAGCTGACCACACCCAGTCCCTTTCCTGTCCCCGCCCCCAAATCTGGTAACTCACTCTTCTCTGGGAGGAGTCGAGTGAAGACTAACGGAGCAAAACCACATGAGTGTTACGTTGTGTGGGGGACATAGCTGAACCATTCAAACGATATTACCTTTATGGCTCTGACATGGCTAAATCTAAATACAGCCTCAAAATAATGGTTCTACTACGGAGGGGTCAGATGTCCCCTCAAAACAACAGCCCCTTATTTGTAGCCTCGGTGTAAATGTTGGAGAATTTTGTTCTACACAAATGTGATAGTGGCAACTCTTTAGCAATTAGTCAACTTGCTCAGCTGCCTCTGAGATACCTGCCCGATGCAAGATAATGAAACCCCATCAACAGAGAGGACACTCCCATGTCCTCTAACTCAGGCAGGCAGCCTGTTCCTCTGATTAGCTGTGCCAAGTTCACTGTGCTTCAAAGGGGTATTAGAACATGGCCCTGTGGGCCACGGTCCGGATTAGTGCCTGGGCTGTTATCATCACTCACATCTTCTGGGACGCAGCAGGCTCTGGGAAAGTGTTGATAACTGGGACGAGTAATAAGGTTGTGTAATTTGGTCCTAGTGGGAAGACCATGGAGCCAAAGCCCAGCCTGGAATTCTGCTCACACATACTGTGCAAGGCTGGACTCTTCGAACTTAACTCCTCTGGGCTTTGGTATTTTTTGTTTTGTTTTTCTTTTTATTGAATTTATTGGGCGATATACAATTTCAGGTGCACAATTCTTCAGCCCATCATCTGTACCCTGTATTTGGAGTGTGTTTTTTGTTTTCCATTTAGGAAATGTACCTGAAAATAGTGTCTGTCTCATAAGGTCGTTGTGAAGAGTAAGCGAGAGTGTGGGGAAAGCGCATGGCATGGTGGGAGCCTGGCCTGTAGGAAGCCCTCGATAAATGCGTGTCGTTGTCATTGCCATCGTCACAGGGGATAATGATACCTTCCTTATCGGATTGTGAGAGTGAACGCAGGTAATCTGCGAAAACCTGCAGCTACGCTCCTGCATACAGTAGGCACAAAATATCTGCTTTGATAACTCGGCCAATGATTCTGAGAGCTCATTGTTTTGAAAGTTGTAACTAAGGAGTTTCATGACCCATATGCAAAGACCGTGGTCTTTGATTTGAGGGGGTCTCCTAGTGATGGAGGCCATGGCTCCAGGAGGCGGTGTGCTTTATGAGCAGACACCATCCCGGGCACCGGATTAGGGAGCAGACCCTTGCTTGTTGGAATGTTGGTGATGCCACTCCTCGGCCTCTGTGTGCTGAGAGAGGGCCTGCTCACATGTGGTGCTATTGGAATAGAATTGGCTGAGAAATGTACACAGACGTAGAAGGAACCACCAGCTTCAGTGATGATCAATATTTTGCCAATCTCATTTCATCTCTCTTCCCTCCCCCAGACACACACACAGACACACTCACTTCTTTTTTTCTTCAGGAAGAATTTAAAGCACATGCCAGACAGCGTGTCATTTTACCATTAAATACTTCAGTAGGCATCTTTAACTGATACGCATTTTTAAACATAACCACCATGGCATTCTTAGCAGATTTCTTGATGAGATCAAGCAGAATGCCGCGGTAATCAGTGGTGGAATGCTTCTGCCCAAAACGAGCATTTTTATGCAAAATATGAAATGCAGTCCAATTCAGCAAGTGTGGCAATATCTTTTATGAACAAGGCACTGCGTGGGTAGCACATATGTTTGAATAGGTAGGTAGTGCCTGGCCCTGTGAGGAAGGTTCATAAGACATAACCAGAGTTCAAGGTCGTGTTCAGGTACAGTCCTTAGAGAGCAGGGAGCCTGGTGGGTGGTAGGGTGTCTGTGAACGTTTGTTGAATAAGAAGTGGGGGAGTGACAGGCTAGGTCAGCGCAAAGGAAGAATTCTCTGTTAGAAGGATGGTATGTTTGAGGATGGTATGTTTATTGACCGTGCACAATGGGCCATGGGGAATAGGCGCAGTCTCTGCCCACAGAGCAACACAGGACACTTCTGTCCATGCACCAAACGAGAGAAATAAGAGCCCATCTCTGACTACTGTTCTGACATGGTGGAGTCATAGCTTCTCTAGGAGTACAAGTCTCGTCGACCTACAAGGCTGGTATATAGTTCAGGTGACCTTGGAACATCCTTTAAAGCAGCAGTCGCCAACCGGTGGTCTGCAGACCACTGGTGGTCCATGAGGTCCGAAAGGTTGGCGACCGCTACTGTAAGTCACTAGGACCTTCCCTTTGTAAGTTCACTTGCTTTTGTTTGTCTTTGCATTAGGGTCCTCCTCTTGAGGAGACCACCCGTTCAGTAAAGAGCTTCCTGAGGCCTCTCCATATTGGCACGGTCCAGGTCGGTCCGGACCGGAGCTAAGAGTGCATCTGGCCCTGTGCACAGCCAGTTCTGTCTGTCCTGTCCACGTGAACTGAGCTGTTATCCTTGTCTGCACTCCAGCCGCTGTGCCAGAAGCTGCCAGGAGGAGAGGGTCTGAAACCCTGGATGTGGGGTAACTTGGGAATACCTCGGCTTATGCACATGACGGTACAAATACATTTCAGCGGTATTTGTTCCGCAGTCCCTTGCCGCTAGGGAGGCCGTGTGGTGTGTCAGTCCCCGCTGCCCGGGAGGCAGGAACCCCCAGCCGTGCGACTTGTCTGAAAGGTGAGGGGGCAGGATGACATCCCAGAAGCCACCTCGTGGCAGGGCGTGCTCCCAGGAGCCTGCAGGGCCACGTTGGTTTAACTGGCAACGGCACAGGGTCCAACCTCACGTGCAACTAAGTGCTTGTGGAGATGGAATTAGGATTTTGAGTTCTTCCCATTGCCTGGCCCAGTGAATCGTTCTTGGGGAAGCCTTGATGTTACACATTTCATTAGAAGCGTAAATCAAAAAAGAACAGTTCCTCGACCTCAGCAGTTTATAATCTGAATGAGTCATAAATAAAAACAACGTGAAAGAAAACGACACTGTCAGACCGAGGTGAATAAAGGTCGTGCTGGCAAACGAAACTTCTGTTTGGGTAGAGTGATTTTCCCTCCCAGAAGGCAAAGTGCTATGAAAGAAAAATGTAGCCTTTTCTAAACGCCTTACCATGAAAGCAGCAAACATTTACTGAGTGCCGACTGCATACGAGGCTGTGTGTTTGGAGCTTGGGGATGAGACCGAAGCAAGGAGTATAACAGGGTGGGGTTCCTGCTACCCAGGGTCACGTGCCCGTCTTATGGGAGCATAGAGAGAGAGTGTCATACTCTGGGGACGCCAAGAAGGGGGTGCAGGGGAGGTGACGCTGAGGAATGAGTGGAGGGTTGCAGGGCAGTCAGGAGAAGCCACTGCAAACAGACCGCCACAGAGGTGTGAGACTGTGGTGACTGGGGGCTCTAGATAATGGGGGTGACATGCAGAGGGTGGGGGAAGAGGGAAGGAGGCGGCAAGGGGGTTCTAATATCCCTTCCTTGGCAAGTGTGGAGGAGGGGCTCGGGGTCGACGTGAAGTTGCAGAAATGGATTAATGTCATGAACCTCAGAAGGAGAGGTTTTTATAAAATAACAGGACCGTGACAATGGCCATGGGGACGCTAGGAGAAGGCTGGCTTTCCCCCTATTCCCTGTCAGATCGGTGCCTGGCAGGGAAGTGGGGCCTCAGTGAGCCAGGCTCTTCAAGGTTGACCTTTATACGGGCGAGTTCCACGTGGCCGTGAGAAGAATGTCAGTTGGGAGTTTGAGGATGGTGTGTTTACTGACCGTGGAACAGATTCAGTGGAGAAAGTCCAGGGACCAGTAAAGTGAGGGTGAGACCACAGGGGGGTGGTGACCTGAGGGCCTTGCATTTGGGGCCCAGCCAAGGATGGCAGGAGCCGCGCCTCGATGGGGTGGGTTGGCCTCAAGTGCTAGAATGTCCTCTGGGATAGGGTTTTCCGGTGCAGCTCCAGTGGGGTCTGTGGGCACTGCTTCGCATTCCAGGGGAAATCTTGGCAGAGTGTGGACACCAGGCTTCTTAGATCCTTCTCCAAAGAGTCCAGGCTCCTGGGGAGACTGACCGCAGACCCCACCCCTATGGAAAGATCGAGGTTCTGATGGGGACATTGGGCTTCTGGCTTTGGAAGTGTTCCTGGGGACAGAGTTGTACAAGTTTTGCAATAACAGCTCTTCTAGGCTCCTTCCCGTCCAATGCAAGGACTTTCATGTCTGTCTTTGTCGTTGGCAGGATAAGCATTTAATTGTCAGGACGAGAGGAGTACTCGTCTCGTGCCTTTTGCTACGTCTTGGGATGTTGCCGCCTAATTTTTCAGCCCTGTTCCTCCCTCTTTGGTTCAGAGCCAGACTATCAGGTGTACCTGAACGCCTCCAAGGTCCCCGAATTCTCCGACGACCTCACGGAGCTGGAGTGTCGGGTGGTGGACAAGAGGAGCATGGAGGGGAGCGTCCGTGTCACGGTGTCCTGGTACTACAGGATGAACCGGCGCAACGACGACGTGGTGACCAGCGAGCTCCTCGCAGCCATGGACGGGGACTGGACGCTCAAGTACGGAGAGAGGAGCAAGCAGCGGGCCCAGGACGGAGACTTTATTTTCTCTAAGGAGCGTGCGGACACGTTCAGTTTCCGAATCCAAAGGACTACAGAGGAAGACAGGGGCAATTACTACTGCGTGGTGTCCGCCTGGACCAGACAGCGGAACAGCAGCTGGGTGAAGAGCAGGGATGTCTTCTCTAAACCTGTCCACATATTTTGGGCCTCAGAAGGTAGGCGCTTTGTCCTTGTTCTCTGTTCTTATTTCATTTTGGCTTAAGTCATCCGACTGTATGTTCTCAGATGCACAGTCACCCTGCAGGTTTCCATTTATACGAGGACTCCAGGAAACGCATGCTCAAATGACTGCTGCTTCTCTCTGCAGCCCCCAGCCCTGTCGGGTGGTGAGGCTGGGCAAGGGTAAGTCCTCTGAGAGCGCTGGGCATGGTCGGTGGCAGGGACTCATCTTGGAGGCACTCCCGGTGTGCATGGTCAGCCTTTGACACTGTTGCTCTACGGGGCGGGTCTTACTAGTGAGCCAGACTTCACATGGGCCTTTGGGAGTGTCCGCACCCACGAGTTCCCACTGGGTGCAGGCACCTTGAGGCGCCACAGTGTAGATAAGCTTTTCATTCTCGGCCCCTTGTCCTTCTCTCTGGTCATCACGTCCTCTGTCCTGTTGTTATTCATGCCCCTGCTCACACCCGAACTAGACCACCTCACTTCTGATAACTGAAAGACCTGCATGCTCCCAATTTCAAACGTCCTATTCTCTATGCACACCACTGCCTTTCTAGATCACTCTCTCTAGACTCCAACATCAACTCTTCAACCTACCAGGTGTACCTGATAGACAGACAGTCCATTAATCCTACTGCCCTGCACTGTCCTTCACTCCCATTGTCCTCACTTCTGTCTTACGGAGGGTGACCATTTGCCCAGGGTAGTCCAATCTATACCTGTTATCCTGAGTCTTTTGTTGTTGTTAATCCTTACCCTATGATATGTTTATTGATTTTAGAGAGAGAGCGAGAAATATCGATCGGTTGCCTCCTGAACACACACTGACCGGGAAACGAACCTGCAACCCTTTGTTGTCCGGAACGATGCTCCAAACAACTGAGCCTCTTGGCCAGGGTCCTGTGTCATTTTTAATAGCACCCTCTTCATTCTTGGACATGTCCGGGGTGGGAGGTCCGATAAGTTAGGAGTCACCCTGCTGTTACTTAGGCCAGGTTCCCAGTCAGTCACAGTTCCTCCCTGCACACCCTTAGCTCCCCGTTTGCACTGTTCTCTGGCTCAGCTACACCCTGGTTCAGAACCAGCCCTCTGCCGCCTCCCTCTCTGCATCTGCAGAGCTCAATGTGGTTGGAGAAAAACATTTAAAGATGTTGACTGGGCTCCTTTTAGATTAGATCTGCGATCATTCGTGTCAAGTGGGCTCTCAGCACTCCCTGGGCATCATCTACGTTTCCTTAATCTGTTTACTTCCCTGCTCTTTAAAATGATGACTGCATATCACTTTATCTGAAAAACTCCTCCCCCAGCTCCCTCTCAGCTCCCGGTCCTGCTTTCTAGGCCCTAAACAAATGGAAACAATCGGGAGAATTGTCACACCCTCCCCAGCGCTGAGCTCACAGTTAGGCGACCTCTCACCACTCAGGCACGTGGCTTCCCTCCTGTATCTTCAATCTCTCTCTCTCTTTTTGGACCTTTCCCGTTGGCTTGTAAACATGCTGTTAGATCTCCTGTTTTAGTGTGTTTTTTTAACTTAAATTAATCTTGACCTCCCATCCCTTCTATCTTTTTGTTCCCCACACCTCTTGCCCAACTGTTATTCTCATTCTTTCCTTGCCCCTGGGCAGTCCAAAAATATTAAAAAGAAACTTCCAAAAATTAGCAATTAATAAAATTTAAGTTCCACATCATGCTGAGTAGCGTGGCGAAATCCCACACCATCTCTCTCTGTCCCTCCTGGGATGTGAGTCATCCCTCTGTCCAGTATCTCTGCTGTGTACACACTCCTCGCCCGACAGTCACTTAGTAGCCTCTTGGTGATCAGGTCGACCGTTGTGGTGTTGCAGTCAAGTGTTCAAGTCACCCTTATTTTACGTAATAATGGTCCCAACG
The DNA here is from genome assembly GCF_000412655.1 of Myotis brandtii. Classification (NCBI taxonomy): domain Eukaryota; kingdom Metazoa; phylum Chordata; class Mammalia; order Chiroptera; family Vespertilionidae; genus Myotis; species Myotis brandtii. The sequence continues at coordinate 517,844 of NW_005354632.1, read as the reverse complement.
TGCAAGAGTAGCGATGCCGGCAATTTGGATGTGCCAAAGAGAAGCCATAAAGTGCTTTGTTTCAATGAAAAGGCGGAAGTTCCTGAATTAATAAGGAAAGAACAAAAATTGTATGCTGGGGTTGCTAAGATCTATGGTAAGAACAAATCTATCAATAAAATTGCCTAATTATAGATTCTCTCTCATCATTGGAGTTTCTATCTCTCCCTTCCTCACTGAATCGGTACAAATACATTTTAAAAAAAGAGAAAGAAAGAAAAGAGAAAGAACTGGTGATTCTGGAGAGACACCGTAACATACATGTTCTACTCACAGGTTTGGTGGAACAGTTATTCCTAAAAAAACCCCAACATAAATATCTCATCTTATTTCCTTAAAGGATGAAGAGACTGTGTTTAATTCATTTATTCATTCACTCAGCAAATATTTTCAGCACCAAAGTGCCTGACACTGAGCTGTTCTAACATCGGTGATTTCTGATGTGTATATGCTTAGAGATTTTTTAAAAAAAATTATTATTTTTTTTGGACAGAGATATGGGGCGTAACACACTTAACACCTAAAGTTAGTGTAGACATGGATGCATGCTCAGAGTGTTCAGCAGTGTCTCTGTGGAAATGACTAGATCTGCAGGTGGGTGTGTCCATCACTTCATTAATTACGGTATCTGCTCTGTGATGTTACCGTCGCGGGATTGAACGGAGAGCACACGTTTCTCCCTTCCCTGCCCTTCCACGAGGCTGGTTAGGCTGAGGTTCCTCCCCTGCACCCAGCGGGATCTCAGGAGAGGAGAGGCACGTGGTGTCTCCTAGAGCCTGTCTTGCCCCCTTCCCTGAGAGTAAGCTCTCCCTCACATCCTTAGGGGATGGGGGGCGGGTACCAATGGCGACCCAAACTCTTACTCTTTTAAGGACTTGAAAAACCTCAAAACTAAATTTCCACCCACCAATTCTGCTTCCCTCACACCCGATAAGTCACTTCAGGCCGCTCCCCTTCCCCCAGCATCACGTGATTTTCTGGGTTTCCACATTGTCTGAAGTGCCGTTGTGTGGCAGTTTGCAAATAAATTCCTATTTCCTTGACATCGTTCTTTCAGATACATATCCATTTGAACTGATCCCACCGGGCATCACCTGTTTCTGCTCCCTCATTCCAGATTCCGTGCTCGTGGTGAAGGCGAGGCAGCCCAAGCCTTTCTTCGCTGCCGGAAATACATTTGAGATGACTTGCAAAGTGTCTTCCCAGAATATCAAGTCGCCGCGCTACTCTGTTCTCATCACGGCAGAGAAGCCTGCGGGCGACCTCTCCAGTCCCAACGAGACCAAGTACATCATCTCCCTGGACCAGGACGCCGTGGTGAGGCTGGAGAACTGGACAGATGCCTCCCGGGTGGACGGCGTCGTGCTGGAGAAAGTGCAGGAAGACGAGTTCCGCTATCGGATGTACCAGACTCAGGTGTCGGATGCGGGGCTGTACCGCTGCGTGGTGACAGCCTGGTCTCCTGTCAGGGGCAGCCTGTGGCGAGAAGCAGCAACCAGTCTCTCCAATCCTATTGAGATAGACTTCCAAACCTCAGGTGAGCAGGGAGCCCTGTGGAATCAGAGGTTGAGCTAGAAGAGACCCGTGGGCTTTATTTATTTTTTTAACAGCTTGTTGAGATATGGTTCCTGTGCCATACAGCTTACCCATTTAGAGTGTATACTTGGAACCTTGCTTCTGCTCATGGAGGGATGCAACCTTTTTTCAACCTAGGACGGTGCGACCAGCAACAGCTTCCCCTGGGAACTTGATGGAAATGTAAATGCTGGGCCCACCCAGACCTACTGAACCACACTCCCCGAGGGTGGGCACCCACAGCCTGAGCTTTACCGCCCTCCTGGTGATTGTGGTGCAAGCCAGGGCTCCAGAACCACCACTCAGTGGCAGGGTTCTCGGCCTCCATGCTCTGCACGGTTTGGCCTGGATACTTCTTTGTTGTTTATGAGTTCTAGTTTTTTGGTCAATTCCTTGGGATTTTAAAAATAGGACATCATGCTGTCTGCAAATAAAGACAGTTTTACTTCCTCCTTCCCAAACTGAATACCTTGTGTTTCATTTCCTTGCCTGATTGCCCTGGCTAGAACCTCAAAGACGGAGTTGAGTAGTGGTGGCTCCAATGGACATCTTGTTCCTGGTCTCAGCGGGCGGGATCACTCCAGGCTTTCACCATGGAGTGTCATGGGAATGTGGGTTTTTCATAGGTGCCCTTAACTGAGTTGAGGGAGTTTCATTTCATTCCTAGTTTGTTGAGTGTTTTTACCATGAAGAGGTATTGGGTGTTTTCAAATGCTTTCCTGTGTCTATTAAGATTCAGATGATGGTGTTTTTACTATTTGTATGTCTTTTACTGTCTATAGAACTTTATTCCAGCTTGTTTTACATTTCTTATTTGATGTTTCTTTAAAACTGTTATGAGGAAGAGGGGAGACATACAATCTTTTGTATTTCTGGGTAAGGAATGGGTATTGAATTTATTTCTCAATTCTTTATGTCTCAGCATAACAGGAAAGGAAAAAATCACTGTAGCTTCCAGGATGAATAGACTGCCTAAGGTTTTTATTTTAATCCCTGGAGTTGTCGTGGCCAGTTCACAGTGTAAGAGAAGCTGCAGTCAAAGCCAGTATCCAGCACAATGCCGTAGCCTGAATAGCGCTTAGCAAATATTGACTTGATACTGAAGAGTCGTCACTTTATTGATTTCAGGGAAGAAGGGAGAGGGAGACAGAGATAGAAACATCAATGATGAGAGAGACTCACTAATTGGCTGCCCCCTGCACGCCCCACACTGGGGATCGAGCCCACAACCTGGGCATGTGCCCTGACGAGGAATTGAACCGTGACCTCCTGGTTTATAGGTCGATGCTCAACCACTAAGTCATGCTGGCCAACCACTTCTTACAATCAGCAGCACACTGTCAGACACACACAGCAAAGACGTCCTTCCTGGTGTCCACCTTTCTGTCCCCTGGTCTCAGGCCACTTGCCTCCTGGTATGAGGACTGCGTTTCCCAAGAGGCTCTACTGAGCCAATACTTCCTATTGGGGAAAATGATGGTTTTCTCCCTAATAGAGAATGTTTTAAAACACAGTAAAGTAGAACGAAGGAAAAGAGCTTCACCTATAAACTTAATTTGTAGTCTTTGTCTTCCTAGAATTTTCTCTGGTATGTTGTCTTCATGGCGTTGAGATCAGACTGTATATACAGTTTTATGACCTGCTTTCCCCCTGTTTAACATTACAAGATAAACATTTCCCATGTTATAACACGTTCTAGGTAAACACCACCTTTAATGACTCAACCCCCTAGAATTTGGTTAACGGTCACCCTGTTGGTGGTCATGCAGCTGGTCTGCAATTCTGCCTTTCACAAAAATACTGCTGCTAACAGCCTTCGTTTAGGGGCTGGAGTTGCAAGATGGTTTGCGTCAACATTTATTTTTAAAAGCCAAGTGGTCCATGTACTCTCTGCAGACGAGGAATCGGGGGACACCTAGTGACTCTGGTTGTTCACTGGCCTAGTCTGTCATCTTGAAGTTAACCAGACAAATCCCCTTACAAAAACAGCATCACCACAGAAATTGACCGTAATAAAAATATTTCTAAGCCTGGGATAATGACCCACATTAACAGCGAGTGGCTGGTTTCATTAGCAGGAAACCCGCTGGGTGAGTCATTCCCGAGGAAGGCCTTCCCGTCCTCACTGGCCTGGGGAGCCGGAGCACAAACGCTCTGCTGTTCCCGCAGCCGCGGCCACGAGGGGCGGTGAGGGTCGGGACGGGTGACCTTAAAGGCATTTGGGGCTTTCTCTGGTCGTAGAAGGAAAAGAAAGGGAAATTTGTCCAAATTAGGTAAGTCTTTCCTTGCTGGTTCAAATAAAGTAAATAAAAGCCTAAATCCTCTGTGAGGATCTCTTTCTTTTTTCTTTTAAATATATTTTATTGATTTTTACAGAGAGGAAGGGATAGGGATAGAGAGTTAGAAACATCGGTGAGAGAGAAACATCCGATCAGCTGCCTCCTGCACACCCCCTACTGGGGATGTGACTGCAACCAAGGTATATGCCCTTGACCAGAATCGAACCTGGGACCCTTGAGTCCGCAGGCTGACGCTCTATCCACTGAGCCAAACCGGTTAGGGTTGTGAGGATCTCTTTAGGTTGTATCGTCTCGCGTTCTCTTAGAAGGGGACTGGACCCTTTAAGGACTGAACACTGTGAAAGGACATGATGATCATCGTTTTCTTCCAGGTCCTATATTTAATGCCTCCGTGTATTCAGACACGCCCTCAGTCATCCGGGGAGATCTGATCAAATTGTTCTGTATCGTCACTGTCGAAGGAGCAGCCCTGGACCCAGGTACTTCTCCCACCCTTTCCCCACGTGGCCTTTGTAAATATCTCTTGCATCATCCCCACTACGTTGCACAGACGTGGACGTCAAGGATTGGGTTGTCCGCTTATCCCCACACTGCTCAGCTCAGGTCTCAGTAGGTGTTTAATAAAAATTTGTTGAATGGATGCATCTGTCAGATGAATTGGAAACACATGATATTTTTAAAAGTATGTTTTTATTGATTTTTTTTTTTAGAGAGAGAGGAAAGGGGTAGAGAGAAACATAGATGAGAGAGAACATAGATTATCGATCGGCTGCCTGCTGCACACCCCCTACTAGGGAATCGAGCCCACACCTTGGGCATATGCCCTGACTAGGAATCGAACCAGCAACCTCTTGGTTCTTGGGTCGACGCTCAACCACTGAGCCACACCAGCTGGGCCCCGTGCAGATATTTCGTCTGGGTTGTTCAGGCCATTAGTGGGCCACTTACAGGGCCGATTCAAGCTGGTGTGAAACCCACCGGCAGAGTGAAGCGCCCCACCTTTGTCTTTCGTCCTCCTAATCATTCCGATATTTATTGAGCTCCTTCTGTGTACAGGTGCTGTTCGAGATCTGGGGAGTAGAGGAGTGAACAAAACATTCCAAGTCTGCCCTCAAGGCCCTGGCAATCTTGTTAAGGAGGCAGACCAGGAGGAAATCACCGTATACCATCAGATAGTGATTGATGCTAGGAAGAAATGCAGAAAAGAGCAAATGCGTAGCAGGTGACCAGGAGGAGCTAGTGTAGATTAAATCCTTAGAGAAATCGCTGTAAATGTTTTCTTTGAAGGAAATACTAGCATTGCCAACAGGATGCCAAAGAGTAGTGGCCGTTCGTCTTACACCCTTTCTTGGCGGCCCTCTCCATGACAGTTGGTGTCCCTTTCTCACTTTCTAAGAGGACATTAAGTATCCATGCGCTAGGGCTCATGGTGGACGCTCTCTTCACATCCTGTGAGCATTACCACTTGGGCCGAACTCTTCCTTCTCTGATGCCCATATTAATGTATGTGAGGCTTAATTTTGCAGCACGCTTTACAATTCGGCAGCGTTGCTCTCTGGGACTGTTAAAGTGTGTTCAATTTTCTCAGCTTGACTTTTTCCCTCTGGTTCTGAGTTTAAGCACTTCTTGGGAGGCAGGGAGGGGGAAGGGGGAATCCACAGGGAACCGTGACATTGAAACTGTTGACGCCTCTAAATTCTTTATGATCCACTGGATGGACCTTTTGTTCCTTATGACTTTTGTGTCCTCCCAGTCATGGGTGCTTCTGCCCCGCTTTCTCTGGGAGACGGCGTGTGATGTCACCACGTACCAGCTCTATGCCCTGTGTTCTCTGTAGGAGACAGTTTGGGGTCTGACTCTTCCTCCTGTGCTCCTTGGGCTGGGTGGTGGCAGCGACAAGGTCAAGCGGGGGACCCTGGGTTGGACTCCCTAAGTGAGGACACACGCGCTGCTGCCTCCTGGCTGTGTGACCTCATGGGATTTGGTCCCGCCACAGGGTGTGGAGGGTGACAGCACTTCCATCACAGGGTTGGCGTGAGGAGCAGGTAGAGCAGTGCCAGCCCGTTGTCAGGTGACCTGCGTGCCAGCCTATTTCCGCCCATGGCACTGACCCCAGGGTTTTGGCTTGTGATCCATAGATGACATGGCCTTCGACGTGTCCTGGTTTGTGGTGCACTCCTTCGGCCTGGACAAGGATCCCATCCTCCTGTCCTCGCTGGACCGCAAGGGAATTGTGAGCATGGCCCGCAGGGACTGGAAGAGCGACCTCAGCCTGGAGCGCGTGGGTGTGCTGGAGTTCCTGCTGCAGGTGCACGGCTCCGAGGACCAGGACTTCGGCAACTACTATTGCTCCGTGGCTCCCTGGGTGAAGTCGCCGACGGGTTCCTGGCAGAAGGAGGCGGAGATCTCCTCCAAGCCCGTCTTTATAACTGTGAAGATGGACGGTAAGGGTGGCGCACAGATCCTGTCTGCTCTCTGCTGGACCGTGGCAGGCAGAAGCCGGGCTCCCCCCATTTGAGGAATGTGCTAGAACACGGCCTGGTGTCCTCCAGGCCTGGCGGGGCCCGTACCAGAAAGAACAGGCAGCCCTTGGTGTTTGCCCAGCTTCGGTGTCATATGCTGGGAGCAGCATTGAGAAATGATTTTTAAGACTTACTGGGAAGATTTTCAATGCTTCCTATGAATTCCATGCAAGCTCACTGTGCCCAGCAGAGAGCGGAGTCAGGAGAGCCGATTCAGGTCTCCGTAGAGATGCTGGGAGTGGGCTCCGGCTACTCTTGCCCTCCTTGATGTTGGTTCTTGGGAAAGGGAGGCTCCTCCTGGTGTTACTAGCATGGCGGGGTTCTTCATGGGACCCCAGGATGGGAGGGGGAGCTCCCGGCCTCTTTGGCCCACACTGACCACCAGGGTCAGCTGAACGAGGTGGGCAGAGGGCCCCCTTCCCACCCTGTTCCCTGAGCACCCCAGAGTCAGAGACAGTGATTCCTCAGCTAACGAGAGCTGTCTCTGCAGAACGTTTCAGGGTGAACATCGATTGAAAAAACTCCTTGGAGAGAGTTCCAGTCCAGGGGCCTCTGAGCATTCGGAGACTCGAGTCTGTTTCCCTGGTGATAGTGTCAGTTCGGGGGAGACTGGAATTGGACCCCCAACTCTTCCACAGATGGTGTAGCCCTTCCGATCTTTATTCCCTCTCTTGTAAAATGGGATGGCCCCCTTTCCTGGGGCGATTGTGAAAGTGCAGCCCTACGAAATGTCAGGCACCTCCCACATTGCGGGCGTCCGCCAAGGCGTGCTGGTACTTCCAGGGGAGGGGACGTGGGATTTGGTGGGGGGCAAGTGGGACACCTAAACAGTGTGCATTCCTAACACTTGCACCGTATTTGCATCTTAGAAATTCTTTCCTTGAAGTGGCAAAGAAAAAAAAAATGGAAGCCCAGACTTACCAAACAAGTGCGGGAGTGACTCTTGACTTTGCTGGATAATTTACTACCGTGTTACTTAAAATAGCTCCCCGAGTGCACTTCAGTCTTTTGACGCATAGAATTGGTTTACGTACTGTTTTTTTACGGAGGCATCTGCTGCGGAGGGTGCAGTGCCCTTATACTGACTTTTAAAAATCCATCTCCTGCCAAACCCTAAAAAGCAAATTGACATTCAAAGGCATCGAACGCAATCATTTTGCTGTTTTCTTTCCCCCGCAGCATTGGGTGGGGAGACATTTGCCCACTTTTTGGACAGATAGGGCTGAGCTGCTCCTGCCAGCAGTGCTGTGCCCGGGGCTGGAGACAAGGTCAAAGGGGATCTGCTGGCTCCAATGGGGACAGGAGGTGGTGGTGGGCCCTGCGGCCACCGCCCTGGCACCACTAACCGGCTTCCCTCTGCTTTGCCCCTGCCAGTGCTGAACGCCTTCAAGTACCCGCTGCTGATCGGCGTCGGCCTGTCCACCGTCGTGGGGCTCCTGTCCTGCCTCATCGGGTACTGCAGCTCCCACTGGTGCTGCAAGAAGGAGGTGCAGGAGACCCGGCGCGAGCGCCGCCGGCTCATGTCCATGGAGATGGACTAACAAGGTCGGCGCCCGGCCGGGGCAGCGACACGGGGACGGACGGTCTCGGAGCGATTGGGGCAGGAAGAGGACGGTGATGTTCTGACGTGAAGTGTGTCACACTAAAACCCAGTCCTCGCTCATCTCAGGTGGGACTCGGCGCGCTCTCCTCTGCACGTGGAGTTGGAGCGCGGACACGTTTACCAGCACACAGCTTCTCTTCCCACGGCACTTTCTGAGGACGGTCGCGCGTGTCTTTTCCCGACGGCGGCTTTTTCATGGTTAACCTCTGTCTAATTTTTTTCTCCTACTGGTTTATTGATCTCTGGCTTGTGTGTGTTTATAGCTTTTGTCCCGAAGGGTTGCGGTGAGGGCGGGGTGAGGGCGTTCGGAGTTCTTTGTCCTGGGTGAGAGCCGGCCGGCTCCGGGGTGGGAGGCAGGTGTTAGGAGGAGGGTGGCCCTCCACGCCGGCCCAGGGACAACACAGACCTGTGCCCAGGGCGAATGTGTGGCCTTGACCCCCCCTGCCCGGCCCCTGTTTTCAGGGGCTTAGACCACATTGGGAATCTGAACTTGCGGTATGTAGCTTCGCATCGAGCCCAGACGCAGATTTTGGTTTTTTGCCTCTCTGCCCCCTTTCCATTTCTTTGCTCTTTGCTTTCTGTGAGCGCGCTGAGAATGGCAGCCCTGGAATTTAGGATTTGGCTCTCCACCAAGCACCTTATCATGCCACCTTAGCCTTAAGAATGAACATGAAGAAAAATACACAGCCACTCGGACCAGGGCAGGGAGAAGGTCTGCAAGGAAGAGGAGGCTGTGGACAAGGGAAGGAACAGACGCTGCAATCGAGCGGAGGCCACTGGGCCTCGCGGGGGGGCCCCAGGGAGAGAGCGGAAGGCGGATCCTGAGAGTTAGGTTTCTGCAGCTCGTGCCGGGAGGGTCAGGGGTGTGTCAGGCGGAAGAAGCCACCTCCAGTCCCCAGTCCTGTCCTTTGCAGGAGGCAAAGGCCTTGGACACCCAGGGACGGCCAGGGGGACCCACAGGTACCCCCCTCCCCTCCTTCCGAGGCTGCTTGGTCTCCTTAACGTGAAGGACTCTTGCTGCTTGGAGACTGGCTGACTTCACGGGATCAGAAATCGCCGGGAAGAACCGAGTGTTTTCTCTGGCCTTGTCCGCCCTGGCAGGTCTGTGAGATCCCCTGCGAGGGCTGGTGAGAGAGCTGGCCTCTGGGATGCTTGCTTTCCTGTTAGGAACATGAAGGAAACCCAGCAACGCATTGCCCTGGGAACAGCCTACCTACAAAGGAGATCTGAGAGCAGTCTCTATGGCCCGACTGCTCGTACCAGGAATAGGACAACGGACCAAAAGAGACCTTCCGCCCTGGCACAGGGCCGGCCTTTCGGAGGCTTCCCCGTGGGGCCCTGAGGCTCGGCGGTGACGCCCACCCTGCATTGCACTCCTCCGTGCTGCTGCGTGGCTCCGAAGGATCTGACACTCCCCTGTCTTCCGAAGGGGAAAAAAAGACACGTTGGTTCTGAGCAATAAAGTAATACGAAACGATGGCCATTCATGTACGGCTCTTTGTCACAATGGGCCGGACGAGCCCGACCCCTCCCGGCTCACAGTCTTCCCTCCACTTCCCTCACTCTGCTGCCCACCACCCCTTCTGCACGCATCACCGCGGAAGCCCCAGGAGGCAGGCTCCCCCTGTCTGTTCGCCCACTGCGGGACCACTCGTGGGGTAGGCACGGGCTCCTGCACTGATGGTGGCAGCACAGATGACTTCTAGGCACAGATGGAACCAGGGAAGACGGGATGCAGAGCATGAGTGACTGGAGGAAGAGGAAGAGGCCTCCATAGCACTAGAGTTGGGTATTTTCTTAAAAATTTTTTAAGTCTATTTTTATTGATTTCGGAGAGGAAGGAAGAGGGATAGAGAGAGAGAAACATCAATGATGAGAGAGAATCATTGATCAGATGCCTCCTGCATGCCCTGCCACTGGGGATCGAGCCCACAACCCGGGCATGTGCCCTGATAGGGAATTGAACCGTGACCTCTTGGTTCATAGGTCAACACTCAACCACTGAGCCACACTGACTGGGCAAGAGTGGGGTATTTTCTACGTGTCGCTTCCTAACTGCTATTTCAGAGGAGGTGGGTCATGGGTGAGCGTACACATGGAGGTTAAAGAGAGAACGCATAAACAGGTATTGCGTTGGGAGCAGCCAGTGCCCGGGAGCCTGACCGCACTCACACTCACTAGAAGATTCAGGATTGTTGTAGCGGAAGCCCTTGTTGGTAGAGGAAAGGGTATTAGCCTGGGGCATGACCAGGTGGCCCCAGATGTGTGTGACCCGCGAAAGGGTCACACCAGACACTCGGTAGTAGGAAAGGTGACCTGTGCTCACACTATCCCTTGTCCTTTCAAACTGCTGTTGTAGTTCAAGGCTTTGATCCCAACCCCACCCTCTGTCCAGGGGGCGGGTCCGAAGGGGAAAATCCCAGGGTATTGTAACAAGGACCTCGTTGCTCCCAGGGACATGCGCCTGCCAGGAGCCTGTGTGAGAGACATTCTTACGTGCTCCCTGGCGGGGGTTCCTGCCAGAAGCACTGGGCGTGCGGAGGAAGGACCCGGCCACGATGCCCGCGGACGACGTTGCACTTCTGAACAACAACAACAACAAAACTTGATAAAATGTTTGGGTTTTTCCCCCCTAATCATGAAAGTCTCCCCGGAAAGCGCCTAAGCTATGTTCGGATAGGAGCCTCAAAATTACGTTCAATTGTTTACTTTGTAATGTTTACATACACTTTACACTTTTTTTAAAGAAAAAAAAATGCAAACTCTGACTTTTTGACAACTTTTCCGATTTTTCGTGGGACGGTTGGAACTCTGACTCACCAACTGGATTTCAGTCTTCATTGAGAAACATATTTATTTGTGTCTTTTCTCCCCTCCTATCCACGCGGCTTTCCCCGGGATGCTGGTGGAGGCCCCTTCTACCCAGACTCTTGTCTGCTTCCCTGGTGGCTCTCGCTTGCTTTGCAGACCGCCTGCAGCCACGATTTTGTCACGGGCACCTGTGAGCCAAAGACTGGGCCTTTGAGGCAGGAATAATAAGCAATACTACACAACTTGCTACTTTCAGAAAACTTTCTTTTTAGCTTCACCAATAACCACAGAGGAAGAAGGGAACTGGGATTTGGGTAAGTTCTCTTCCACTGTTTGACCAAATTCTCAGTGATAAATACTGGGTGCAAATCACTAGGAGAAAAAAGTTGACTTTCTTTTGTAGTGTGGCACATGGGATCTGCCAGATTTCACGTAGACCAACGAAGGATCTTGTGTATTTTTGTCCATTTCCAATGTTATATGAACTGATTGTATTGTTTTATACTGTGACCACAACTATTATGCAATGCACCATTTGTTTTTTTTATTTCATTAAAGGAAGTTTAATTTAAATTGAAGTTGTGTGAGGAACGTGATGTTGGCCTCTGCTGTCCTTCTGTCTCTTCTGCGGGAGGGATTGCAGCTGAATTCTGGTCGAAACTCGAGCACCTTCTGAGCTCTGAACCATAACACAGCATCCCAGAATTTCTCTACAGATATGAGAAGAGCCCCGCCGGTGTGGGTCAGCGGTTGAGCGCCGACCCAGGAACCAAGAGGTCACCAGTTCAGTTCCTGGTCAGGTCACATGCCCAGGTTGAGGGCTCGATCCCCAGTAGGGAGTGTGTGGGAGGCAGCCAATCGATGGTGTTCCTCTCTCATTGGTGTTTCTATCTCTCTATCCCTCTCCCTTCCTCTCTCTAAAAACATCTATAAAAACATTTTTAAAAATAAATAAAGATAAAAGAAGAAATGGATTTCATAGGATCAATATTGAAATTCCCACTGAGAGGCAAGGTGAAGGCCAGGCCTGGTGCAAGGTCTTTTTGGTTGCTGGGTGAATTCTCATGACCTGATAGGTCTCCTAACGGGAAAGAGAAGTCACTGTTGTTCCTCTCTGCGGATCAGGAAACAACACCAAAGTGTTTACTTTGTAATGTTTACATACACTTTACACTTTTTTTAAAGAAAAAAAAATGCAAACTCTGACTTTTTGACAACTTTTCCGATTTTTCGTGGGACGGTTGGAACTCTGACTCACCAACTGGATTTCAGTCTTCATTGAGAAACATATTTATTTGTGTCTTTTCTCCCCTCCTATCCACGCGGCTTTCCCCGGGATGCTGGTGGAGGCCCCTTCTACCCAGACTCTTGTCTGCTTCCCTGGTGGCTCTCGCTTGCTTTGCAGACCGCCTGCAGCCACGATTTTGTCACGGGCACCTGTGAGCCAAAGACTGGGCCTTTGAGGCAGGAATAATAAGCAATACTACACAACTTGCTACTTTCAGAAAACTTTCTTTTTAGCTTCACCAATAACCACAGAGGAAGAAGGGAACTGGGATTTGGGTAAGTTCTCTTCCACTGTTTGACCAAATTCTCAGTGATAAATACTGGGTGCAAATCACTAGGAGAAAAAAGTTGACTTTCTTTTGTAGTGTGGCACATGGGATCTGCCAGATTTCACGTAGACCAACGAAGGATCTTGTGTATTTTTGTCCATTTCCAATGTTATATGAACTGATTGTATTGTTTTATACTGTGACCACAACTATTATGCAATGCACCATTTGTTTTTTTTATTTCATTAAAGGAAGTTTAATTTAAATTGAAGTTGTGTGAGGAACGTGATGTTGGCCTCTGCTGTCCTTCTATCTCTTCTGCGGGAGGGATTGCAGCTGAATTCGGGTTGCAACTCGAGCACCTTCTGAGCTCTGAACCCTAGGACAGCATCCCAGAGTTTCTCTACAGATAAGACAAGAGCCCGGCCAGTGGGTCAGCGATTGAGCGCCGACCCAGGAACCAAGAGGTCGCCAGTTCAGTTCCTGGTCAGGGCACATGCCCCAGTAGGGAGTGTGTGGGAGGCAGCCAATCGAAGCAATAGTTATCACATAGTGGTGTGAGTTAGTCTATAAAACTACGTGCCAAGGGTCCCTGTTTAACTATTTCTTGGGCCTGAGTTTTTAGGGTAGGGGAGGGCACAGAAGGTGTCATTTTTATGATTCTGTGGAATTAATATTTGAGTGTATCACATCTAAAAATAAATATATCTCTTTTCATTAATCTTCCAGGACCTGGAATAGGATTTTTTTTTTCCTTTAATACATTCCTGGGTTGCTTTGTCCAGAACTGCCCACCCCCCAAGGCCCCCCCGCCCCCATCTCAAGCAAGAACTACATTTTGCATTCCTTTCATATGATACAATTGCAACGCACCAATTCCCAAGGTAGTAGAATAACTCTGTCTCTCTCTCTGGCTCTATTTTTTTCTTTCTCCTTTTTTTCTTGACAACAGAAAGCTTCTTTTTCCCTCCAGAAAGGAAATGACATCACCCTGTGAATGTTAAATTCTGGCAGAAATGGAGCCACTAAAATGGAAACAAAAAAGGGGGTGGGGGCAGGCAACAGCCAGGAATGAGAAGTTGCATAGCTTTTACTTGGTTGTATGTATTTCGGGAATAAAGGGCGCTCTGTATTATTGGCAACGGTTATCTCTGTGGTCAATGCTGATTTCAAAAATAATTCTCTTCTCCGTGCGCTTGGCAGATTGACTGCATCGATGGCTCCCGTTCTGTATCGCTCCTCCTGCAGTTCCCTTCACGAAAGAGAGCGAGTTTGTTAACCCATCTCTTGCCTTTGGATGCGGCCATGTGACTCGCTTTGGTCTGTGAGATGTTGGCAGTCCTGATGCAAGTAGAAGCTTTAAAAAGTACCAATGTATTTCTTCTCATTCTTTGGGACCCCTGACACCATGAAAGCGTGTCCAGGCTACCCTCTTAGAGGGATACGGGGGATGGGAGGGTCCAAGCCAAGGGCATCCTAGACCATCAAGCTCTTGCTAACAGATGCAATGGCTTGTGAGCAAAAATTAATGCTGGCTGTTCTGCGCCCCCGAAGGTTGGTGGTGGTTGGTGACACAACAGTAACTGAGACGGTGCATTTGCCTAAAATTTTGGTGCCTGGGGTTGACCCATGACTTCAACTGAAATGGTGAACAGGTTCTTGTACTTCGGGCCACGCTGATGTGACAGTGAGCAGCCTAGAGAGGTCGTTTGAAATCTCCATTCCAGACACACTGCCCTAAATTAAACAACCTGCACACCCCTGCCTCTGTATCTGTAATTTCATTTCTCCCTCCTAGCATGCCCTCCCCTCTCTTCTCTGCCTATTTCAATCATACCAGATCTCTAAGCACCTACTTAAAAGCAGCCTTTTCTGAACGATCTTTGGCTGCCCTCTGCCTGCAGTGGTCTCTCCAGTCTGTTAATTCATGGGGTGTTTCTTGCTAGAGCCATACATTGGATACCCAACACAGGTTGCCTTTCATGGCTACTATTTCTTATCTACAGTTGTTTCTTAAACTAGAGTCTAAGTTCCTGGTGGGCAGGGCCCATCTTCCCCTTCTTTTATCCCCCAAACCTCTTCCTTGTTGTCCCAAATTAGATATTCTCTTTCCCTCCTAAAAATGTCCATATCTCTTATGATGTGTTTCTTCTAGGGACCCCACTAATTTCCCTGGTGTGATAGCTGGTCATTGTATTTTCTGCTCGCCTACCCTGCGCTCCACCTCCACCATCAATTAAAGTTCCTCAGACACTTGAATTCCATGTGCGTCTCCAGTACCTGGTAGGGTGCTGACCCTATAGCAGGAGCTAAGTAAGTGTTTGGTTACTTCTTCATCTCTCTCTCTGACTTCATGTTCAACACCCACATTCAGACCCTCATCATTGCTAAACACAACATGGAATTCAGCGTAACAGGAAAATCTAACTAGACCATGCTCCTGTAAAAAACAAACAAACGCACCGCCAAACCAAAACAAACAGAAAACGCCACCCTCTCAAGAGCTCCCCAAAGCCAAACTCTTGGGCCTGGTGTGCACGGCTCACTAAGACCTGCCCAGCCTACCTCTCTAGACCCTTCTCCCTTCACACCAGCCTCGAAGTTGACTCCAACAGGCGGGCACAGCTGGTGCCACATCATTCACGCCAAACCGTTTCTCTCCAGCTGTACCTGGCCCCCTTCCTCCCGAGCTGTTTCATTTGACCCAGCCCAGCCCATCCTGTCCATCCCACCTGCCCACCAAGCACCCCCATTCCCTTTGGGTGCTGAATTGATCATTGTGGCGTTCTGATCATCCGATGAAGTGGAAGTTTCCTGAGAGCCAAGACGGAATTGCTAACGCTCTGTAGGGGCACAGCCTACCATAGAAGGACTAAAAAATTGTTGGACGGGTGGATGGAGCCAGGGATCTGCCTGAAGCAGGCCAGCTTGCTATTGGCCTATCTGAATGTAGGCTCGACCCAGGGAACTAGTCCTCCGTGAGCTCACCCATGGTCTTCTGGGACTAGAGTGGGATTAAGTTGGCCAGAGTCCAGTGCCAGCTTTTAGGCTCTCCCCCCGGCCTCCTTGGTGCCCAGGCCCACACTGGACAGAAGAAGATTCACTTAAATGTCGAATGACGGTGGCTGACATTTACTGAGCATTTTCCATGTATGAGATATTGTTCTAAGCGTCTTAAGTAAATTCGTCCATTCAATTCTCACAGCAGTCTTGTGGGGTACATACTCTTTTATAGATGAGAGTTAGAAAAGGTTAATTAACTTCTCTAAGATCACACAGCTATTCAAAATAGGTTCGGTGTGCAAACCCAGGCAGCCAGCCCTGGAGCCTGCCCTACTCACCATCACCTCTTGCCCCCCTCCTCCCAGGTTCATGTCCTTCAGGGGCCCTTCTGCCATTTCTCAGTCCTTTTCAATCCCAGGATGGGAGGAGGGGTCAGAGCTAAGAAAAGAACATTTCTGCTTGGTTTTTTTTTTAATTTATTCCGTTTCCTTAAATTCCCTGATGACTTCCTGTGGATGCATATTTAGCCAGGATGAGGCCTACCTTTTCTTATTTTTATCTGTATAAACATATACTTACCCAGGAAGATAACTGTCCTGTTCAGTTGTCTGAACTAATTTTTTTTTTTCACACCCAAACTGGGGCAATTCGCAAAGCACCATAGTGCAACTAGCGTGGCTTTTGCAAGCCACCTCGCTCTCAGTGGGCTGGAAATGACACCGCTTCCTCTTTGCCTTTATAGTGAGAACGTAGCGTTTGTCACTCGACATCTGAGCAACCTCAGTGCCACCACCCGCAGTTCTCTGCACGGGTCCCCATGGCACGCATCCCACGTGTGGCATCTCTCCTTCTCTTTCTGAGTAAGTGTCATCGTTCCGCTTGTTTCTCTTGTCCCGGGGTCTGCTGGGTGATGGAACAGGACAATGTGGTTTCTCCAGGAAAAACGGGGCCAGGCTTCTCTGGTGTTGGCAGGGCTTTGTGACTTTTGTCTGCGGTGCCAGATCTGCCAGTTTTGCTGGCTCTGCCTTTACCTTGTCTTCTTGGGCTAGCTCATCCCTGGAGACAGGAAGAGGCTTCGCTCTCCAGCCTGAGAGGTGATTGTAAGGTTTGCCTGATGTCAGAGCTTGACCAGATAAGTGTGCCTTGGGGATAGAAGGAAAGGTCATGAGAGCACTTAGTAGCTTTAGGCTAAGCTAAAGAAGGTTCTGGACTCTACCTGGGCTGAAGTGGGACTTGACTGCTGAGAGACTGAGAAGGGGCAGGGAGATTCACTTGGCGTGGCTGAGGAGCATACGCAGGGGCCTTAGCTGGCCCGGGCATTCCTACATCCTGTAACGGGAGGAAAAGGGAAGTTTGATGGTGAATTGGGAAGGGAATGACATAGTTCCAGAGTAGGTAGAGCAGCGAGCAGGTACTAATTGTGCAAAGGTTTCCTTTAGCATCTGGTAAAGCCGATAGACCCCATCTCAGAGTAATGTCTTAAATGCATAAAATAAGATACAAAGGGCTCTAGGGGAAATCAATCAATCATATTGAAATGCAGTTATTAGAATATTTTTAATTAATTTTAGGAAGAGGAAAGGGGAGAAAGAGAGAAACATCAATGTGAGAGATAAATTTCGATTGGTTGCTTTCCAAATGTGCCCTGACTGAACCAAACCTGCCACTTTTTTTTTTTTTCTTTTTTGGTGTATGGGACGATGCTCCAACCAACTGAGCCACACCAGCCGGGGCCAAAATAGTTTTAAATCGATCGTGATGTAGTCACTTATTCATCTCTTTATGCATTTCATAACAATCTAGAAGTTAACCACCAAACTTCAAGGTTGTAATGAATATGAACAATATTTCAAGATTTTTGCAACAACTGTAATGTGATATGAAAATATTTATGGTTTGTTGTCTACATTCATGAATGAAGGAAATACTAAATTTCCATGAATATTAATGAAAATTAAAATGTCGGGTTTTGGTTTTTTTTTTCCCCACCCAGGTTTATGGACTCTTTAAAACTGCAAATTTTCTGTCTTTAGTGAGCAGGCTGGAAGGCCCGAGGGGAAAGAAAGTAGTAATCCCAGGTTAAGAACTCCTGCTCTACAGAGAGTGGACTGAGTTAGCGAAGGGTCTTAAATGACTGGAACCAGAGGGGAACTAGAAGAAATTACCCTCAGTGTGACCAGGGCTGTGGCTAAAGCACGCAAAGGGAGCAGCATTCAGCCAAGAAGGTGCTTAATAAACATTGGTTTGAGCTGAATTGGTTTGGGCTCACGTCGCAAGGGGCATTGGCTAGTGTGAGGTAAGAACCAGATCTGGGGCTTGATGGGGTGAGAGGTGGTCTGAAGGAGATTCCTGGGACCCGTTGCTGGGTGACCAGTGCCCACTGGACTGGTCTGGCAGGTGCTGAGGGCCAGGTGGACTGGTGGGATCCTTTGAGGATTGTTAGCTGGTGTGTTCCTGTTCGTCTGAGAGTGATTCTCGGGTGTACTTGCTTTGCGAATTTGGAGTGTGTGTTTGGTTTGCGTGTAGGAGGAAGCTGGGTTTACATTGGGCAAGTCAGACAATTGCAACTTTTCTCTCTTTTGTAAGCAGGCTGGACGGTCCGAGGGGAGAGGAAGTAGTAATCACGATTCAAAAGGGGGCGCTGGAAGCTTTTCCTTAACCCATTTAAACAATGGCCGATACTGGGTTATATATTTTACTTCGAAAGTCTGAGTCATCCTCAGCACTGACTTTGTATAGAACCAGTTTTTATGTGAAGAACATATAAATCAGGAAGTAACTTGAAAAAAATGTAGGAAGTCTGCTATTAGTCATCACAAATATTGAGGGGGAGTCCTAGCCAGTTTGGCGCAGTGGATAGAGCGTCGGCCTGTAGATGGAAGGGTCCGGGTTCTATTCCCCATAGGGGGTGTGCAGGAGGCAGCCAATCAATGATTCTCTCTCATCACTGATGTTTCTATCTCTCCCTGTCTCTTCCTCTATGAAATCAATAAAAACATATATATACTAGAGGCCCGATGAACGAAATTCATGCAAGAGTAGGCCTTCCTTCCCCCGGCTACCAGCACCGGCTTCCCTCTGGCACCCGGGACCCGGGCTTCTCTCGCAGCCCCGGCTTTGTCTGGAAGGTTGTCCAGAAGGACATCCGGTCTAATTAGCATATTATGCATGCATAT
>NW_005354632.1:493414-498416 GCF_000412655.1 Myotis brandtii | reverse complement strand
TATATTTTTTTTTTTTGAGGGGGAGATGAAGGAAACTAATTAAGTGATGACCAGTTGATCAATTGTACTGTTTAGTCCTAATTTATTTATATTTTTAGTAATCCTGCTTAATCCTGTTATAATATGGTGCTAAATGAGGTCAATGTCATGATTAAATGAGCTCTTGGACTTAGCTCTTAGTTCTGCATATTTGATCTGTCATTCCTCACCTCAACTAGACGGCCTCCAAACAAAAGCCATTAATATGGGAGGGTCTTGGGGTGGGGAAATTGCTTGTGTAACTGAAACTATTTCATGAAAAAAAAGGAAACTAAATTATGGGTGGAAGCTGTCCCAGCTTCCATGCAGATAGGTTTTTCTATGTGTAAAGAAAGGAGTTGCATGGTATGTTCCATGTTCTCCTGGTAGGTTTTCTGTAAGGTGGAATCATTTGGAGTTGCTGTTTTTGAGTATCAAAAATGGTCAAATATGAGTCATCTTATATGGTTCAATCTAATAACTTCTACTCAAATAATACTGAAGTGGCAAATTTGGCAATCCCAGAGATAGTTTTGAAAAAAAAAAGCCAATACCATCACAGAATTCTTCATGTTTCAAAAGCATGACTCCAATGCAGTATGTCAGTGCCACACTGTGTGCCCATCAGTCAACGAGACTTTGAGCTGCTGTGCTAGGGCATCTAACCCTCTGTCCATTCAGAGAGAGGGCAAAGGGACAGTCCTCCGAGGTAGTTTACTCTTTAGGAAGAGGAGAGATATGTACACCATATCCCACAGAGAATATATTCGTGATAAGATGTTTCAGGGTATGATCCCAATGCACAGGCATTTGAATTGAATTCTGTCAGTCATTCCTTTCCATCTTAAAAATACCTATGAAACTGCTACATTATGGCGTTTGCTTTTCTGAGAAACAGTACCATCCCAATCATGTTCTTGACCTCATGCTGCTACTAGGACCTTACTCCATTCATCACCCTTTCTCTGGCTTCATCCATCTCTCCCCTCCACTGCTCCTCTCCCATAAGCAGACAATGGCACCTGTGTCCCTCCCGGCCCTCACTGCTGCTCTCTACCTGCTGTCATCTTATTCCTCCCTACTCTTCTGCATGAAACTTCTTGAAGTAGTTTACGCTTCCTGCATTGGCTTCTGACCCTTGAAATCTGCTGCTTCTGCTTGATTGACATCCCTTTTACAAAGATCTCCACTGACACCCTCATCATTAAGCCTTTAGAATCCTCAGCCTCTCAGCGGCATTTCGCAGTGCTGACAAGCCCTTTCTTATTGGAATGATTTGCCTCCTTTGGTTTCCACTGTGTCTTGGCTGCCCTCTCAACTCCCTAACTCTTCCTT
Source organism: Myotis brandtii (assembly GCF_000412655.1). Classification (NCBI taxonomy): domain Eukaryota; kingdom Metazoa; phylum Chordata; class Mammalia; order Chiroptera; family Vespertilionidae; genus Myotis; species Myotis brandtii. Next base: position 497,063 of record NW_005354632.1, on the reverse strand, counting down.
CCATAGGTATTGTTCCTCATCTAAACCCCTAAATAGAGAGATTTTCTAGTAATCTCTCTTTAGCCCTCTTCTTTATATTCCCTAACACTTCCCAGTACTTATATGTGTAACTGACTTAATTTGCATCTACAGCCCAGAACTCTCCCTACTTACAAACAAGCATTTACAGGAAACCATGAGAAACCATAGAAATAGCCAGAGGTTTGGCATTGGCAAATCTAGGTTCAAGTTTGGCTCGACCATTTACAAGTTTTGGCACTGCCAAATAAGGAACTATGACAGAGTTCTTGAAAGGATTAGAATATACATCTTTTCAAAGGGTTGAAGACTTTAAAGCACAGATACATATATTTAAATATTATTTCCAATTATTTGCTGTATATCCTTCCTGTTTATTCCGCGGTACTCAAATTTAGTATTTCCAAAATTAAATGCATTATCTTCTTCCTTGAACACACAACAGAAACTCTCCCTGATCTCCTATTTCTGTTAATAGTTCCATTATTCTTCCAGTCACCCTCACAAACCTGGGTATCATCTTTGATTTCTTCCTTCCTTCCATCCCTCCACCCACCCCTACTACCTCCAAGCATCCAAGACACTGAAAAACGATAGATTTTATCACCACAATGGCTTCGAAATTGTAGTCCCTTTCTTTCCACCCCTGTTGCCTTCATCACTTCTCTCCTGGGCTACAATAATTACCTCATGTCTGTTTCTAATTTCCATCATCCTATACAAATTGTCAGATTAATTTTCCTAAGACCTTTCAAACACTTTCAGGCTTAATTAAGCATGGCTTACTCAATCAAGTTCAAACATTTAATCATAAGATCAAGTCCTTCATGTTCTGGACCCAAATGTCCTACCTGGTCTTACCTCCTCCTATTAATCTTCATATAACTCTTCCCCTAATCTAACCGATTACTTCCTATTTCCTTTAACAAGTCTTTTGATTCCTATTCATTCAGCCTCCTCATGAAATCTCCTTACCTAAAAGATCCTGTCTCCCCACTTAAATTGTCATAATCGTTCCAATTCTCCAAAGTCCATTTCTGGTACTGTCTCTTTCATAAACCTGGCCTATTTCCCTCCTCAAAAAATATAATCTCTCCTTCCTTCAAATTCCTCAAAGCATTTTTATCACCTCTCTCTATGAGGACTATTACCCTACTTGACCAAATTATACAATATAGAAGTCAGAGTCTCTCTCAAACTCATCTTCATATCTTGGTTCCTGAAGCATCAGAAATACTAGAAGTGGTTGAATAAATATTTATTGAACTGGCAAATAAAACAGTAGGAAATGAAATGTTAGTTTTCACAATGAAATGCTTCAAATGCGGCACCCATCTCTCTGAAAAGTCATGGAAAATGTTGAAGGAGTGTTGCCTAGCAACCAAAAATAGCATTGTGGAAACATGCCCTGATATAAACAGGTTAGTGGTACCTCAGAAACCATATTTTTTTAAAGGCATTTTCTTTATTGTGAAATATAACACACAAGAACAGTTAATAAAACATAAATGTGCCTTTGAACAAATAAGTAAAAAGTAAAAACCATGCAATCACTACCCAGGTCAAAAAAAAATAGAACACTGCTAAGACCCAAGAAAGACCCACCCATGCTGCCATGGGCCCCATCCAGAGCACAGCCCTCCCCCCACACAATCACTTTTCTGACTTTCATGATAACCACTTCCTAGCTTTTCTTTTCTTTTAATTCTCTTTACCCCTTATGTTTGCATCACTTAACACAGTGTAGTCTTGCCTGTTTTAAAACTTTATAAAGAGTAGAACCATTTTATTCTCTAGGTAGTCAAACAGATTCAAAGTATTTTGCATCTTTTATTAAACACAGTTATTCATATTATTGCAACTATTTCATTTTATGGATGTCCTGAGTTCATCTGCTCTACATTGGTGGGCGTATGGGTGGCCTCTAGTTTGGGGGATCTATTGAATAATACAGCCACAGATGCTCTCATGGTCGCCTGAGGCACAGTGCACACCTCTTCGGTGCATGTCTAAGACTGGCTGGCTTTGCTGAAAATGTTTTCAATGGCCTCTGTAGTATAATTTTTTTTTTGGTAATAATTTAAAATTTTCTCAGATGCCCTTACTTCTATTTCTAGGCATAATATAAAATACATATGAAATTGGGATTTATGAATACATGAGTATATTTTAAATGATTACTGGAAATGTGTGTGGTTGGTCAGTTGGTTGGTTGGATGTTTGTTTTTCCGTTTTGCACTGAGCATGCACATGTGCAGTTTTTAGTTAGTTGACTGTATCGGGTGACAACTTACTCTTTCTGCCCATTTGTTTGTAGCCCCGCTTCTATCAGAATTGTTTTCATTCCAAAATTTCTATTCTCAGCCTTATCATGGTCTCTGTAAGGTCATTGTTCCTTTCTCTCACTTTTTCCCCTTCAGTTTCCTTTGTCCTGTAGGGTCATGCGTTTCAGCAGATGCTCTGCTTCTCCCGTGTCTTCTTATGAACTCCATTCAGTTAATTCCTTCAGATGAGCACTCCGACTTGTGGTCACTCCACCTCATCCTCCCCTCCCACTGGCCCTCGGCCCTCCTGAAAGATCTAGCTCACCCTTGTGGCATCTGTCATCTGTTCTTTGTTTTTTTTCTGGAACACAAACTAGCCTTTAATATTAACATAATAAATAAACACATTGTAATTTCTGCAAAATGCTTGATTTTGAAAATGTGTATATCAGAGGAAATGTTACCGTTCAATAATGTTTTCTCCTTTAAATCTAATACATGAGATTTGTCCCAACAGGAAACATTCCACAGTGGTCCCGAATGAAAACCTGGGTAAGGGAAGAACTAAAATAAATTCTGATTCCAGATCCTGTGAGACTTGACATTCAACAGTATGAAGCTTTTCAATAAAGCTGTAGTGGCTCTTTAAAAAATTACAAAACAAAACCCCCTCCGCGGTATAGAAAGGAAGTACTGCTATCTCTTCAGGTGCTAATTTCAGCTGAACTTGCATCATATGTGGCCAGGAGCTACAAATATACCAACCAACCCACAGGAAAAGGCATGGCCCCATGGGCAGTGCTGGAGACTGCCTCTCCAGCAATCATGGCTGTGAGAAATGCCACCCAGGAATTTGAGGCTTAGGAAGCACCTGCTGAATTTCGCACCGCCCCCCCCCCACAAATGTACAGGTGAATCATCATACATCGTATTTACTTTAAAATAAGTGCACTTCAGATAAGCAGATATGTTTCATGGTAGGGGCCATGTTACATGAATTAAGCTAGAATTGTGGTGTTTTTTTTTAATTCAATTTAGAGAGGAAGGAAGAGGGAGAGAGAGAGAGAAACATCGATGTGAGAGATCGGCTGCCTCCTGCATCCTGCATGCTCCCTACCCAGAATTGAGACCACAACCCGGGCATGTCCTCTGACTGGGAATCGAACTGGCAACCTTTTCGTGCACAGGATGGCGCCCAACCAACTGAGCCCCACTGGCCAGGGCTAGACTTGTTTTTGTTGTTGTTGTTTTAATTAACTTCTAGTCTTGTTATAGGTATTTTTATTTAGCTATCTTTTTTTAAAATATATTTTTATTGATTTCAGAGAGGAAGGAAGAGGGAGAGAGAGAGATAGAAATCCATGATG
>NW_005354632.1:452173-493393 GCF_000412655.1 Myotis brandtii | reverse complement strand
TGCAAGTCCCCCACTGGGGATTGAGCCCACAACCTGGGCATGTGCCCTTGACTGGAATCATCGAACCTGGGACCTTTCAGTTCGCAGGCTGACGCTCTGTCCACTGAACCAAACCAGCTAGGGCTAGACTTGATTTTAAGAGACTAGAGATTATAATGGAAGTTAAAGTTATAGAAGAACAATTCATTCATCAAGCCATTCCGCTGCTCCTCAGCCTAAAGAAGATGTTGAACCTTTGAGTTGATTATAGCTAATAACCTGCGATCTCAGTTACAGGGATTGTAATACAGGGAGCTGCAGAAGGCAGGCACGCTGGGAACTGGGACACTAATCTATTTTTATTCCCCTTTCTTTCTCCCACTTGCAAGCTAAGCTCAGCATTGGCCAGAGAGAAGTAACAGTTCAGAAAGGACCGCTGTTTAGAGCTGAAGGTTACCCTGTCAGCATCGGCTGCACGGTAACTGGCCACCAGGGACCTTCCGAGCAGCATTTCCAGTGGTCTGTTTACCTGCCGACAGCCCCGGCCCGAGAAATCCAGATCGTTAGCACCAAGGATGCCGACTTCACTTACGCAGCGTATGCGCAGCGGGTGCGAAGCAGGGACGTCTACGTGGAGAGGCTCCAGGGCAACTCAGTCTTGTTGCACATCTCAAAGCTCCAGGTGAAGGATTCTGGTGAATATGAGTGTCACACACCGAACACTGATAGCAAATACTATGGGAGTTACAGTGCGAAGACTACTCTGATTGGTAAGCCGTGTGCCCTCCTCTGCTAGCCACTCCCAAATATCCATCGCAGTGCCTTGCGGTGTGACATGGCTTTATATTGTGCTGTTTGCTTTAGCAAAATTGCCCATGTACCTCTCTGGATATTTGGGGGATTTATCACAAATAGGTATTTCGTGTTTTTGAAAGCTGTCAATTAATTTTTCCAATCAACTTTGCCTTGAAGATTGAGATAGTGTGTGTCTTCCCAAGGCCTACCCACAGCTACCCATAGGTTGATAGTAGCCACAGCATCAGTCAAAGCTTAGAGAGCTCTCATCAGGTTATGTCTTCTCTTGGAGGCAGAACATTAACTTGATAAGAGCTGGTATTAATGTCATAGGTGGTATTAATGTCATAATGTCAATGCTTATTTTCAAACTACCCTTCTCTAGAATATTTACCAAAAGAGAGAGGGTAATAGTTCTTGCAATTACCATTTTGTCCCTTTGCCTAGAATATCTTATCACCCTTTTTTCAGCCTAGCAAACTCCTACATATACTTCAGGACTCAGTTTAGCTATTACCTCTGCTCTGAAACCTGCCCTGACTGTTGCAGGCAGTATTCCAATTTCTTTCCTCTCAATGCTCTATTCACACCACTATTCTTAGCCCTCACCCGTTTATGTGGTAATTGGCTACTTCTGTGACTCTCTCCTACCTCACTCTGAGCACCAGGAGGAGGGGATGTTTATCTCAGTCCCTTGCACTAAATAGATGCTCAGTAAATAGTCATTGATCGAATCTAAGTGTTGCCTTCACTTAAGCTTAGGCTCTGTCATTTCCTTTGAGGACGGAGAGAATGATGAGGTGTAGGATGGTTATCAGCACTTTCGAACAGGTTGCATGTTGGCTCTGAATAGCAGATAACAGATGGTTTCAGAATGTTGTTTTATAAAGGAGCAGGTTAAGGCCAAGGAAGTGAACTGACTTGCTCCGGTTCGTGTAGTCAGATAGGGACAGATTTTGGATCAGAATTTAGGTCTTCTAGCTCCCAGGGTGTTACCCTTTAAATACTTCACGTCCAAGTAGCAACCTTGGCTACAGCCTAGGCTAAACATGTAAAGTCAGGATCAGTGCATCAGGGAGCCATTAGCTTTGCTGAGTTCCGCCGACTGTATGTACATAGATGCCAACATTTGCATTGGCCACAGGGAACACGTATGGCTACCAGAAAAGAAACTCAAAGTATGTGCTTTACTGATGGCGGGTCAGGGCGCCATCCTCATCTAAGTAGACCAGTCTGACTGGCATTGGGCCAATTATCATTATGTCTTTGCTTCCAGTTATTCCAGACACCCTCTCTGCCACCATGAGTCCCCAGACTCTCAGTAAGGAGGAAGGTGAGCCGTTAGAACTTACCTGTGAGGCAGCCAAAGCCACAGCTCAGCATACCCACCTGTCTGTCGCCTGGTACCTGCTGCAGGATGGAGGAAGTCCAGCCACCAAGATTATTTCCCTCTCCAAAGATTTTACGTTGCTCCCTGGGCCCTCATACACAGAGAGGTTTGCACGTGGTGCCGTGCGGCTCGACAAGCTTGGGACCGCTACCTTCAGGCTGTCCATAGGGAGCCTGCAGCCCTCGGATCAAGGCCGGCTGTTCTGTGAGGCAACTGAATGGATTCAGGATCCGGATGAAACCTGGACTTTCATTGCAAAAAAGCAGACAGATCAAACAACATTGAGAATCCAGCCAGCAGGTAATTATCTTCTCGGAAAATTAATGTGCTGATGGTGGGTATTTATGGGATAACTTCTTTTTTTCTTCTAATCTTCTGTTGAATCTAAAAATGTTTTTCCTGAAAGCTTGAGTAAATTTTCCTTTCGCCATCCGGGAAGCATAAATAAAAGAAAGACCGTCCGTTTTTGGCTTTGTCCACAGGAGGGTTTGTATGGGCTAAGGTCTGTTGAATAGTTGGATAGATTCCACAAGCCGTATGTGGAAATAGTGAGTGTTGTTACCATTCTGGCCAGGCTCTGCAAGGACCCTGAGCCTCAGCCATGCTAAATGCTCTGCCCAAGGTCACCCCGCTGCTGAGCGGTGGAGCTGGCCTTCGGAATCAGGTGTGTCACCACAGACACCTGGCCTGAGTCGCTGTAGATTGCATTGGGTGGCATTTTCTTCTTTTTGTTGCGATTGTAAATAAGAGCATTTTCTTAATTTATTTTTCTAATAGTTCGTTGTTAGTGTCTAAAAATACAACAGATTATTTTTGGATGTTGATTTTTGTAGCCTGCACCTTTACTGAAATTGTGTATTAGTTTTAACAGTTGTTTGAGTGGAGTCTTTTGGAGTTTCTACACCTGATTTTACTTCTTTTTTTTTTTCTGATTTGGATGCCTTTTATTTATTTATTTTTCTGGCTAATTGCTCTGGTTAGGACTTTTGGTACCATGTGGAATAGAGGTGGTAAGAGTGGGCATTCTTGTCTTACTCCTGATCTTAGAGGAAAAGCTTTCAGTTTTTCATTGTTAAGAATGATATTAGCTGTGAACCTGTCATAGATCACATGTGCTTTTAACGTAGGAAAACTCCACTGGATACTCTCAGCCAAAATATAGAGCAAGAAATCACAATTTCTAGTAATTCAACATCGCGTAAAATCTGTCATATCTTTTATTTTAAAAACACATTGCTCTATACTTTATACATCTATGCACACATCCTGCTTAATAGGATTGCATTCAGAGAACAGGTATGCTGTTCTTTCTGTGTGATGTAAGAAACAGGCAAGGGCATTTTCGATGCTAGGCATTTCTTCGGCCTATCTCCTCCTTAGACTTGAACCCCAACATGGCATTCAGTCTTTGTACTGTCCTTACGGGGCTGTCATCTCTCTCTGCTACTGAAGGGACAGATGCAGTGGCCTCTCTAAATACCTGCCTTGCTTTGTTTCCCAGTGAGAGATTTTCAAGTCAACCTTACGGCCGAGAGCACGTTTACTGAAGGGAAACCCTTGGAACTGGTGTGCCAGGTACTAGGCAGTGGCCGGGACCCACAGCTTCAGGGCGTTTGGTTCTTCAATGGTATGGAAGTGGCCCGTATTGATGCCGGTGGAGTTCTGGGCCTGAAGGAAGGCTACAACGAGAGAGCAAGTCAAGGACAACTCCAGGTTTCAAAATTGAGCCCCAAGGCTTTCTCTTTCAAGATCTTCGCTGCGGGCCCAGAGGATGAAGGCACCTACAGATGCGCAGTGGCGGAGATGACAAGGGCTCAGATGGGCTCCTGGCAGCTGCTTCAGAGCAAGCAATCCCCAGACAGTCACGTGCACCTGAGGAAGCCAGCAGGTATGTGAAGTCAGACCAGGCATGGTCAAGCTTTTTTCAGATCCTCTCCTTCATTAGTATAGGCTGCCTCAGGGACAGAGTGGAGATTTCCTGAAGAGTCAGGTGTCAATCAGATCATTTTGGGGGGGAAGTACAGGAAAGCACCCAAACTAGCCGAATACCTGAGCCCTGTTCTTTCTTCCTTCCTTTTTTTTTTTTAAATATATTTTTATTGATTTCAGAGAGAAATGGAGAGGGAGAGAGAGAGAGAGAGAAACATCAATGATGACAGAGAATCATTGATCGGCTGCCTCCTGCACGCCCCCTATTGAGGAGCGAGCCCGCAACCCGGGTATGTGCCCTGACCGGGAATCGAACTGTGACCTCCTGGTTCATAGGTCGGTGCTCAATCACTGAGCCACGCTGGCTGGGCCTGAGTCCCGTTCTTGAGCGGCTAAATGGGTCATGACCGTGGATGCTCCACTTTATTTCTCTAAATCTCAACTTCCTCAAGTGTAAAATAATGACATACAATTAGATTGTCCTTAAATCCTTTCTTGCTATCCTAGGTTCTTTGATTCTATTTGCTGGCAGCCCTAATTTTCCACAGTGGCTTTTTCTTCAAGCAGAGAACACCTGTCTGAATGAAGCCCTCTGTCTTCTTTTGTTGTGTGTGTGATGTGAGTAGGTTAAGAGGAAAAAGCTCCACTTTGCTTCTTCCTGGGGAATGAACACCCACATTACACCCCACATTCCTCCACCATTCAGGTGCCTTTTGTCAATCCTTTATTATCTTCACCAGCCATAGGGACCAGTTCTAAGTTTTTTTTTTTCTAAGTCATAATTCTGCACCAAAGCATGGCTCAGCAAAGGAATGAAGAGGGAAATGATAGTACACAGGCTCTATTCCCTGCATTTTGCTGTGATGTGGTGAGATGTCTGTCCAATGGGTCTGAGTAGCTGTAGGAATGAGACTGGAAAGGCCACTCAGCTCTCACTTAGTTTATGAAGGTTGGGTGACCTTAAACATATTTGAATAGTCAGTGCTTTTGTGTGGAGAAAAAATGGATAAATATGCAACTAATGCAGTGGTCCCTCAGTGTCCATGGGGATTGGTTCCAGGACCCCTCACAGATACCACAATCCATGGATGCTCAAGTTCCTTATATAAAATGGCATAGTATTTGCCTATAACCTGTGTACACCCTCCTGTATACTTTAAATCACCTCCAGATTACTTATAATACTTAATGCAATGTAAATATTATGTAAGTAGTTGTTATTCTGTATTGTTTAGGGAGTAATGACAAGGAAAAAAGTTTGTACAGATGCCACCATCTTAGGCCCAGCTACACAGTACATGTCAGGTGTAATAATAACTTTTGTGTGTGTGTGTGTAATATTTTCAACCCACATTTGGTTGAATCAGCAGATGAGGAACCCACGGTTATAGCGGGCTGACTGAATTAGGATTCTCTGGGCTGAGTATTAAATTCAAAGTCTGGAAAGACTAATTTGCCTGAAAACAAAAACCAAAAGCGAACTAAAAATTAAGATATCCTTATTGTACTTGCTCATTGGAGAGATCTCCCAAGATAGATAAATTCCCCTTTCATGCTTTTCTTCATCTCCCCGTTTGCTAGGAATGAAGATACAGAAGCTCTGGCCTAGAGTGGCGAGCCAGGAAGTGCGTTGGTGTTAGTTTTCACACCAAACATTTGGTTTAACTTTCTAGGAATCAAGGAAAACAATGTAGGCGGTTTACATATTTACACAGAACTAAATCTCTGCTTTGTGCATCTCAGTTTCCCCTGGAGCATATCTGTGACCTTTCTTAAACCCAGAATGTGGGAATTTGTGCCAAAGGGACCATAGGTGTATGTCATGGAGTACAGATCCTAAGCTTACCAGTAGGGTGGTCTTCTAAAGCAAACACAGTCCTTTGTGTAGGCTGGAGCCCAAAATGGGCCCAATATGTAGAAACAGAAAAAGTATTTAGCAAATTTACTAAGGATCCTGTTGCACACTCAGTTTTAAAAGTCAAGCCAGCCCTGGCCGGTGTGGCTGGGTTGGATGGAACGTTGTTCCGTTGTTCCGTACACCAAAAGGGTGGCCGGTGTGGCTGGGTTGGATGGAACGTTGTTCCGTACACCAAAAGGGGGCAGGTTGGATTCCCGGTCGGGGCACATGCCTAGGTTGTATGTTCCTATGGGAGGCAGAGGTTCGATTCCCGGTCAGGGCACATGCCTAGGTTGTGTGTTCCTACGGGAGGCAACCAGTCGATGTTTCTCACATCTATGTTTCTCTCTCTCTCTCTTTTCTCCCCCCTCCCCCCCCTCTAAAAAAATCAGTTAAAAAAAAAAAAGAAATGAAAGTCAAACCATTGTTTGAAATATGAGCAGAGTTGTATCCTTCTATGAACATTTTAGACAGAAGGGGGAGACGCACTACTGAAACCGGGAAAGTCAGCATCAGCGCTACCTGTCACTACCAGAATCAATAAGTAGAAACAAGGACTGACTCTTTGTGGGCACTTTATTCAGACGGCGGGTAATCTGAGAAGACGTCAGGCTATGTACCCTAAAAAGTCCACCTTACATCTCATTTCAAGCCACCCTTTTTATAAGGAGAAGAAAAGTATAGGTAAAGGGCTTAGAATTCAGGAGAAAATAGGTAAGGGGTTTGGAATTCAGGAAAGAAGGTTAATCAGATAAAAGCTGCAGTCCAGCGATTTTCTGAGATCCCCTTTATCTGCATCCTGCGTAGGGGACATTCTCTCCCTGGAGCACAATGGCTCAGATACAGTCTTGTCTTGTCGCTTACAGTCCTCCTGAGACACAAAGCTCGAGTTGCTTGTGGGTCTCCTGAAGTCAGGGCAGGTCCAGTCATACATTCCAGTCCCTGGAACAATAGCTTTCTACATGCATTAATTACCATAATGGTTACATTAGAGTAGTGAGATTATGAGCAATAAAATTCCCTCTAATTTCTAAGCCTCAGTTATGACTCTATTTTTAACTTGACAAAAATGTAAGTATAATCATGCTTCTAATACCCAAAATTTGGAAACAGGTTTGCATGCATATATATATATATATATATATATATATATACACACACACACACATATATATGCATATATATGTGTATATATTATATATATATAATTTGTAGACATTAATCTTCATTCTGCCTTTGTAACTTATATACATCTGTAATAATAAAAGCGTAATATGCTAATTAGGCCGGATGTCCTTCTTGACGACCTTCTGGACAAAGCTGCCGGCGGGCAGCAGGGGCCGAGGCAGAGGCCAAGGGCTGAGCCCCTTGCATGAATTTCGTGCATTGGGCCTCTAGTATATATATAAAACAGCAGAAGAGTGAACTACGTCCACAGCAGGGAAGAACAATTTGCAAATTCAATTAGATGCTATTCAGATTCCCAGTGCCAGTTCTTTTTCATTTTTCTCCTTTCGCTCTGAACCACCCTATTTTCACGAAGTGTCTATGATAACATACTAATGCTAACAGCTAACCCTTACTGGGCACTTTCCCTTGCCAGCCAGGCTAAGCCCTTTGCATGTGCCATTCATTTAGTTCTCACAACAATGTGATAAGGTGATTGCTATTAGTACCCTTATATTTACAGGAAAGAAAATCGAGGCTCAGAGAGGTCAACTATGTTGCCCAAGATCATTCTGACTCCAGGGACCTGGGCCTTCAGCCTGAGGCTGGGCTGCCTCCGATGCATGAGCTCCTGAGCTGTCTTTGCTTTGCCTACAAAGCACCCAGGACCAGGGCTTGCCCAGGAAGTGGTTATTGAATGAATGTCTGCATTTCTACACATCTTGAATTTCCCACCTGGGAACCAGATTCACATTTATAGATTTAAAAGAAGGATCTCCCTTCAGCCAACACCACCTATATATTATATGTAATTTGAAAAAGAGAAATATATCTGCACATATGTATTTTCCCCCAAGTAATCGTTTTTAATGAGAGTATTGTGAACAGAAATCCTATTTACAATACTCCTTCCCTGTTCAAAACACATGCTAATTTAGGAAAAAGGTAAGTAGAGAGAGGATGGTCATTTTAAACTGTGCAAGTCTGACTTCCAAAAAACTAAAAATTTAAATAAACACAGCTTCGTTACTTTCAGGGTCACACATCCCCCCCCTAATTAATTTAACAAAATATTGCCAGATGTTTTCCCAACTAGATGTTCTCAAGGAAGGGCTGATTTAACACACTGCTAAGAAGAAGGGCACATTATAAATTGTTTAAGTGTGAATAGGCTCCCCTGATATCCTTTCTGCTGTCTTGTTTCCACCATTAAAGCATTTGGCAAGTCTTTTTTTCCTGAGGTGGTGCAGGAGCAAGCAGCCTGGTCTGATTTGTCACTAACCAGTCACGTCCCAATGAATGAGATCTCCCTGTGTTTTAGAAAATTTTTCATTTCCTTGAACTCATTTTTTCTTACCCAGCTGGTGTGGCTCAGTGGTTGAGCGTCGACCTATGAACCAGGAGGTCATGATTTGATTCCCCGTCAGGGCACATGCCCAGGTTGCAGGCTTGATCCTCAGTGTGGGGTGTGCAGGACAGTCAATGAATGATTCTCGCTCATCACTGATGTTTCTATCTCTCTCTCCCTCTCCTGTCCTCTCTGAAATTAATAAAAATATTTTTAAAAAATAATAATAATTTTTTTCTTCTAAAACCTGTAATCCACAGCAAGAAGTGTGGCCATGTCTACCCAGAACAAGCAGCAAGCTGTGTGGGAAGGAGAGGCACTCACCCTTCTCTGCAAGGCAGACGGAGCTGAAAGTCTCCTGTCCGTGAGCTGGTGGCACGTGCCACAGGGCCAGACACAGCCGGAGTTTGTGGCTGGCATGGAGCAGGATGGCACCGTGCAACTGGGTGCCTCCTATGGGACACCCACTAACCACGGCCACGCCAGGCTGGAGAAAATGGACTGGGCCACCTTCCGGCTGGAGATCACCTCCACCACGGTCACGGACAGCGGCACCTACGAGTGCAGAGTGTTCGAGAGGGTCCGGAGCCAGGCCAGAGGCCTGAGCTGGACGCAGAAGATGTCGGTCACTGTAAAATCTCTGGGTAAGTGTCGAAGAAATCCTTTTCTGAAATCACCAATATCTCTTGCAGTGAGATGGGGTGGCATCTGATTGTGTCTCCTCCTGAATCCCCTAGTTAAGGTGTGTGTACCCAGAACACAGAGCATAGTCTTTGGCTACCATGACTGTCAGTTAATCTCCAAAGTTCACTCATCTTTATAAAAATCATCTTTTTTTTAAGTCCTCACCTGAGGATATTTTTACCGTTGGTTTTTAGAGAGAGTGGAAGGGAGAAGGAGAAAAAGAGAGAGGAAAACATCCATCTTACATCGATTGGTTGCCTCCTTTTCGTGCCTGGGATTGAGCTTGCACCGGGGTACATGCCCTTGAGTGGAATTAAATCTGGGACCCTTCAGTCAGGCTGATGCTCTATCCACTGAGCCGAACCGGCCAGGGCTATAAAGATCATCTTTAAGGTACAACTTGTAAGCTGTCATTCAAGGCTAAAAAGGAAATCCTAGGAATTGGAGTAGACTTATAGAAGAGGTATGCCAAGTGGAGCTGAGTCCCATACACTCAGCTTTTGACAGCTGCAGCCCTGGAATGACAGTCCGCCTAGCGTGTGCCGAAGAGTGTACTGCACATGAGTGGGGGTAAGGAAAGGAGCCCAGGCACCGGGCCTGGGGAGCACCCCTCCCACTCAGGGGCAGCTGTCTAAGGAGCGGACTGGACAAACACTTGCCTGTTTGCTGTTGCTGCTGAGGACGCTCTGAGAAGAGGCTCAACTTTGGAAAATTGAGGTCAGCATTCAGGACAGACTGTACTGTGAATCAGCATCTACCCCCCAAATACTTGGTACTCCCCGGGGATGAATGATGGTTCGGTGTGCAGAGATGGTGCCTGGGAAGCTGGGCAGGGCTGGACTTTGGTTTGATAAACATACGACAAATTGCGTTTCGCATTTCTGCCCACAGCGTCGAGTTTACAAGTTAGTCTGATGAGCCGTCAACCGCAAGTGAAATTAACCAGCACCGTTGACCTGGCCTGCATAGTGGGGGCCGGCTACTCCGACCTCCAGGTACCACTCACCGTGATGTGGCAGTTCCAGCCCGCCGGCTCTCACGTCTCTCACCAGCTCGTTCGAGTCACTCATAATGGCACCATTGAGTGGGGGGACTTCCCGTCCCAGTTCCAAAGGCGGACAAAGATTTCACAGTCTTCGTTCCGTTCTCAACTCTTAATCCACGAGGCCACCGAGGAAGAGGCGGGAGTGTATCAGTGTAAGGTGGAGGTTTATGACAGAAATTCCCTGCCCATGAATGGCCCGGCGAGGGCTTCTGCCAGCTCTCACCCCTTGAGGATAGTCATCTCTTTACCAGGTAATCACCACTCAAAATTAATCCCTGCTTCTTTTTTTTTTTAACCTCAGCTGAGAATATTTTTTTCCTTTAATTTTTTAGAGAGAGTGGGAGGGGATGAGGGGGAGAGAGACAGAGAGACAGAGAAACACACACACACACACATCGATTGGTTGCCTCCCACACATGCCCTGACTGGAGCGGGGGATCACTTGGTACTCCCCGGGGATGAATGATGGTTCGGTGTGCAGAGATGGTGCCTGGGAAGCTGGGCAGGGCTGGACTTTGGTTTGATAAACATACGACAAATTGCGTTTCGCATTTCTGCCCACAGCGTCGAGTTTACAAGTTAGTCTGATGAGCCGTCAACCGCAAGTGAAATTAACCAGCACCGTTGACCTGGCCTGCATAGTGGGGGCCGGCTACTCCGACCTCCAGGTACCACTCACCGTGATGTGGCAGTTCCAGCCCGCCGGCTCTCACGTCTCTCACCAGCTCGTTCGAGTCACTCATAATGGCACCATTGAGTGGGGGGACTTCCCGTCCCAGTTCCAAAGGCGGACAAAGATTTCACAGTCTTCGTTTCGTTCTCAACTCTTAATCCACGAGGCCACTGAGGAAGAGGCGGGAGTGTATCAGTGTAAGGTGGAGGTTTATGACAGAAATTCCCTGCCCATGAATGGCCCGGCGAGGGCTTCTGCCAGCTCTCACCCCTTGAGGATAGTCATCTCTTTACCAGGTAATCACCACTCAAAATTAATCCCTGCTTCTTCTTTTTTTTAACCTCAGCTGAGAATATTTTTTTCCTTTAATTTTTTAGAGAGAGTGGGAGGGGATGAGGGGGAGAGAGACAGAGAGACAGAGAAACACACACACACACACATCGATTGGTTGCCTCCCACACATGCCCTGACTGGAGCGGGGGATCAAACCTGCAACCGAGGTATGTGCCTTTGACCGGGAATCGAATCTGGGACCCTTTGGTGCACCAGCGGATGCTCTAACCACTGAACAACATCAGCCAGGGCAATCCCTCCTTTTTTTAAAAAAAATACTACTCCCACTTTGGGTAAGTTATAGAATTCAAACATGAAATGCTTCTCCCTGTGTTTGTACTGCATACATCAGCACCACATATAAGCGTTATCTAGGCTAACTGTGTCAGTATGCACAGAATGGCCATGCTGGTTGTTAAAACACTGAAATAGTTCCACACCGACTAATAATAACTGTTCCTCCATGCCCCTTCTCCATCTTTCCACAAGTCCCCACCAGCCAGCAACCCAAGAGTAGTACCACATGGCACAGCGGGGACCTCTAGGGCTAGCACCAGTGGGGTGTGGATCATGTACATTTCATCAGAATATATTTATCCACTTACTTTAATGCGTTGATGTATATGAGTTAGAGAATTTATGATTATTGGCCAATATAATTTACCTTGTCAGTTGCTAATAGAGCATAGAGGTTAAAAGCAAGACAACCTGGGCCAAGTTCTGCTGTGTCGGGTATCTTCTTTCATGACTTTCGTTCTCTCAGGGAAGAGTGTTCGAGAGCCTTTGAGGTCAATTAGATCTGACAAGCACTGGGTAGCAGCATGGCTTTGGCCGAGTCACTTAACCTGCCCAAGCCTTGGGACCTCCCCTGTAAACTGCGAATGTGCAATTTAAAGGTGGTGGCATGCATAATGTGCCTAGCACAGTGCCTGACACATCAAGCAGATGCTCAAACGTGGTGGCTGTCATTGTTCTGTCTGCTGCTCAGCAATGTTTTTGGTAACAGTAATGGTCTCCTTGTTGATGAACTCGTGCCTTAATTTACTTGTCCTTTCTGTGGATTTTGAAATTGTTGGCCCAAGCCTTTCTTCTTGAAACTTCTTTTTTCTTGACCTCATGATATGAGCTTTTCTTGGTTTCCCTCCTAACGCTCCGACTGCTCCTTCTCATACTGTTTTGCAGAATTCTCCTCCTCCATTGATTCATCCCTTGGGGTTTCATCCTCAGGTTGCTCTCTTCTCATCCTATACACTCTCCTGAAGTGGGCTTATTCCTACCCCGGATTCAACCTATGTCCTGCCAACTCCCAGACCCATTTCTTCTGATCTCCAGACACGTCTATGCAGCTGCCGCCAAGACATGTCTACACTCAATATGTCAAAACATAAATGCACCATTATTATCCCCCCAAAGCTACTTCTCCTCCATTGTCTTTTATGTCCCCACCACCCACCAGTGACCCACATGGGAAGCCCGAGTCATCCACCACTCCTCCCTGCTCACTTCATATCCACACTCCCATAGCCCAACCTGCAAGGTCCTTTATGATTTGGTACGTTTTATGTCTCTCCAGCATCATCTCCTTCCACTTTCCATCTTGAATTTGAACCCCAGCCACCCTGAATTACTTGCAGTTCTTCAAATACTCTATGTTCTCTCTCATTTTCAAAGTCTTTGTTCAAGTTGCTTCTTTTGTATAGGATTTCTTAACTCCTTCTCCATCAGTCTAATTCCTATGAACCCTTACGACTTAGCTTAGAGCTATTTCCTCCAGGAAGCGTCCCTCACTCCCACAGTTGGGTGAGGTGGTCCTGGAGTGTGCTTCGATGGCCACTCCTGCATACCTCTGTCCTGCGTGGGTGACACAATCCTATAACCTCTAAGCCTCTGTCCTTGCACTAGTCCTTCCCTCTGGACTGTGAACCCACCGAGGGGAGGGATCCACAGAGCCTGGAATAGTCTAGCACATAACATAGTATGTGCTTAATAAATGCTTATTGACGGAAGAGCAACACCAATAAGCAGCTACAAAAGTAGAATCAGTGATGTCAACATGAAGTGAGACTAAGAGAGCGGTTCTCAACCTGTGGGTCGCGACCCCTTTGGGGGTCAAACGACCCTTTCACAGGGGTCACCTAAGACCATCGGAAAACACATATATAATTACATATTGTTTTTGTGATTAATCACTATGCTTTAATTATGTTCAATTTGTAGCAATGAAAATACATCCTGCATATCAGATATTTACATTACGATTCATAACAGTAGCAAAATTACAGTTATGAAGTAGCAACGAAAATAATTTTATGGTTGGGGGTCACCACAACATGAGGAACTGTATTAAAGGGTCGCGGCATTAGGAAGGTTGAGAACCACTGGACTAAGATCTGGAAGCCAGGTTTTATCATTCATCTTTCTGACTAAGCAGAAAAGCTGTTGGGATTAAAGAATAGTTGATTCCATATGTATATGATATTCCCACAGTTGAGTGGCTGCATAGAGACATATGAATCTTTTTTTTTTTTGTCACTCAATGGGTTTCTTTCTTGAGACATACAATTTTAATAGCCCACATACAACTTCCTTTTGTTTACCCATATTTGAAGGCACATACAACTAGACTGGCAAATTGTGAATCCAAGGGTGTGCTGGCTAGTGAACACACAGACAAAGAACTTCCTCTCCCTTTGAGTTATAAAAGGCTACAGAAGAGAAGATGTCTGTGCTTAAACACCGAGGCGCTATCCTGTGGAAGAGATTGGGTTTTTCTGTATGACTCTTCCTTACTGCCCCACCCGCCTGTCCCCTCCCCCTGGGCAAGGGTAAAACCAGGACCTGTGGATGGAGGTTGTGGAGAGGTAAAACTCACCTTGATATCAGGAAGAATTTTCTAGTGGCAGAGCTATCTGAAGACTGAATAGGCCGCTTTGTCAGGTAGTGAGTTGTCGGAGGCTGAATGAGCTGTCGGTGGGGCTGCTGGAGAGGGAGTTCACACATCTGAAGGATGTAGGAGTTATTGCTCTAGTTGGCCTCTACTGTGTATCTTCTCCCTTGAAACTCTGTCTTCTAACAAAGTAAAATATGTCGCTGCTCCCATTCTTTTAATTTAGAGAGCAAGCTAAAAGTGAACTCCAGCAGTCAAGCCCAAGAGCTTGCCATCAACTCCAACGCCGCCGTGGAATGTAGCATCTTATCCAAGACGACTGGGCACCTGCAGTTGGCCGTTATTTGGTACTTCTCTCCCATTTCCTCTAACGCATCCTGGCTGAGGATCCTGGAAACGGACCAAACCAATGTTGTAAAATATGGGGATGAATTTCGTACCCCTCGGCGAAAACAAAAATTCCACACCGAGAAAGTTTCCCAAGACATGTTTCAGCTACACATTCTGAATGTGGAAGACAGCGATCAGGGCAAATACCGCTGCGCGGTGCAGGAGTGGCTCTTGTCTGCAAATGGCACTGGGTACAAGCTTGGAGAAGAGACATCGGGTGTGACAGAACTGAAACTCAGGCCCACAGGTAAACTTGTGAGTGTACTCACACGTCTTTCTGTAGGGTTGCCACCTTCTCTCAGGCAGCTGTTCTTCGGACTGATCACATGAAGGTAAAAATAGGACCTAGAGTCCTAGGAATCATGTCCTACACAATGACGGTAGGACCCAGAAACCCACCAGAGGGGGGCGGTGGGTCACCTAAGGTGAATCAATCTGAAGGTTCATAGACTTGGAGGGGAATAAGAGTCCTTTGATTGGTTTGCCGAACAGCCTGGCAGCCTGGTCCAGGCAGCTACCCAGGGTATCATATCTTCAGATCTCTACTAGTATAATAACAAGCTGTGTCATTCCGGTGGGGCTCTATTGTAATTTGGCAGAGAAAGAGTAATACGAAGCATATTTCTCCCACTGTGAACAGAAACTGTACAACTCTACAGGGATGTGTGCAGAAATTGCTTTTCAACATTTGGCTGCCTAAACAGAAGGCGAGGAAGAGTAGTTAACCGTTGGAATGGCTTACTGAGGGGATCGCCTCTGCCTCAGGAGATCTTTAAAAATGTAATAGGAGTTCCACCCATTGCATTGGCCTGAGAGAGCTGCGGTCCCGTGTGGGCAGGGTTGAGTAGACCTCTCAGCCTTCCATGGGTCACCTCCAGTGTTGATTAACATTAAATGAATGTCACGGCTAAGGGTTGGGAACTGGACGAGATCCAACAGCACGATGCAGATAAGTTCATCTACTTGGGCACTTAAGATTCTATTTTTGATGTAACATCAACAGCAAGATTGTACTGAGCCTTGCTGTGTGTGAGGCGGTTAGGAATACACAGATGTAAGGCACGGCTCTTGCCCGAAGGAGCTCACAGTCTACTAGGGCCGTAGGGAGCCCCTCTGGCTCCCCTTCTCACTGTTCTTCAGACCCTTCTTCCTCTCCCTGCTAAACGTGGGTGTTCCTCGGGGCTGGATCCTGGGCCCATTTTTCTCCTTCTTCCCTGCTCTCTTCAGAGCTTCATAAACACTGCCTTGATTCCAGCTGCCGCCTTCAATGAACTGGCTCTAGGTCTCTATTCTTAGCCTGGTCTCCTGAGCTCCGGGGCTTTTAACCAGCGGCCCGCTGGGCATTGCTACTTGGATGCCTCGGAGTCCCTCACACTCAGTATGTCCTATATTGCATTTAGCCTCTCTGCCGTCCCACCAGCTCGTGCACACTCGGCATTCTCCATCTGCGGGGCTGGCATCCCTTCCTCCCCGTTGTCTAAGCCAAATCTTTTTTTTAAGAAAATATATTCTTATTGATTTCAGAGAGGAAGGGAGAGGGAGAGAGAGATAGAAACATCAATGATGAGAGAGAATCATTGATCGGCCGCCTCCTGGACGCCCCCTACCGGGGATCAGGCCTGCAACCTGGGCATGTGCCCTTGACTGGAATCAAACCCAGGACCTATCCACCGAGCCAAACCAACTAGGGCTAAGCCAAATCTTGACAATGTGTGCACGTCCCTTTCAGGAGGCAGCCACTGCTGAGCTCAAGCCAGAGCTTCCATTCAAGTATGTGGGCTCAGTGTTGTCCAGTCGTTTAATATAGCAAGAAAGGCCTACAGTTGTTTTTTGTGTGTGTGACATGGCTCATTTTGAGGCAAATTCAAATCCTTTTAAAATCCGGAGAATGTCAAACAAAACATATTTGGGTGTGGCTGCTGCAGTGGCCAGCTGAGCACCCTGGTGTCAGGAGTAGGTTAAGGAAGAGGCCCAGGGTAAGATCCTGAGAAGGGACATTTGTAAGAGGGACATTTTCTCTGAAATCAGAAGAGGAGAGGAGTTCAAGAAGAAAATGAACTTCAGTGACAAAAACCACAGAGGGCACAGCAAGGACCAGAGCAGGAAATCAGGCCCTTACTGGGGAACTGGCCGGAGGATGGTAGTGGCATTGGAGGGCTGGCTGCAATAACGTAGGGAAGTACTTTGAAAGGAGGAAGCAGGTAAATACTAGTTTATCACATAAGCTAGTATTTCCCATGCTTTGCCATCAAGAGAAGGAAAGAGTAAAGAATGGTAACTGAAAAAGAATCCAGGATCAGGCAGAGTTGTTCTTTTTTGTTTTCTCTTTATTGTTGAAAGTATTACAGGTGACCCCCTTCCCTCCACTGTCCCCTTCTAGCCTGCACCTGTCCCCCCCGCCCCAGGCCCTCACCACACAACGTTGTTCTTTTAAAGAGAGATTAATACATTTGTTTGTAGTAGAGTTTAACATTTAGTACATACTATGCTTTCTTTTCTGTTTGTTTGCTTGTAACTACTCTAGCCTTCATTACAACTCCTTACCTGATGAGAGAGAAAAAAATTTTTTAAGTGTCAAAATCTGTTTAAAACTTAGTCTAATCCAATAAGGTAAATGGTCTCCTTGAGTAGTATTCTAACACTTGTACAAAAATGGTCAGTCTCTCAGACAGCCTCCTCCTTCCCTGTGTCTCCACCCGAGATCCCCGGGTGTGTGGGAGGAGGGCGATTTGCTAAGAAGGAAGGGCAAGGTGGAATAGCTCACTTGAGGGATTGGGGGTGGGGGGGTGTGGAGTGGAAGTTTTGACTGGTCCCCCTGGGAAGCAGAAGAGACAGGTGACAGGGGGAAGTAAACGCAGCAGGCAGAGCACCCACCGAAGCTGGGTGGCTTTCAGCGGCAGGTCAGGCAGACAAGAGGTATGGCTAAAGGATGGAAGTGGCTGGTTTGATTCATAGCAGAGAATGTTCTCGCAAACATGGAAGAAGGACAGAGGTCAAAGAAAAGTGTTGAAGAGGAAGGACCTGATGTCTAAAGAGTATCAACTGGACCTCCTCCGGGAGAGTGAGGTGCTTCAGAGGTGCCTGGTCTACAAGCCCGGGTTCTTCTCTAACTTACCGCCATTTTATTTCCTAGGAACTAAGGTCCGTGTCTCCAAGGTGCACTGGACAGAAAATGCCACGGAGCACGGAGAGGCGGCCATGCACTGCGGCCTGGAGAGCGCGGGCGGCTCGGCCTCCTTGTTCTCTGTGACGTGGTACTGGGCCGGAGAACATTCTGGAAGTAAGAAGCTGGTGCACCTGCAGCATGACGGCTTGCTGGAGTATGGTGAAGAGCGGCTCAGGAGGCGCCTGCACTGTTACCGTTCGTCCCCTGCAGACTTTGTCCTGAAGCTTCGTCGGGTGGAGATGGAGGATGCTGGGGAGTACTGGTGCCGGGTGGTGGAGTGGCAGCTCCATGGCACCCCAAGCAAGTGGGTCAGCCAGGCGTCGGATGAGTCACAGCATATGGTGCTCACGGTGCTGCCCTCAGGTAACGAGGGGTCAACCCGGCTTGTTTCATGGGCAGGAGGCCCTCTGTCTCCCCTCTTCTCCTTTCCCTCTCAGCTATGGTTGGCTCCTTCTTTAGGCTGAAAACAGTTCCAGACTCCCTAACACAGCGACTTTGTCTTTTCTCTCGGAAATAACTTATTTGGACAGACAAGGTCTACTTGAGGTTTTAGCATAGACATTGAGATGTCAGGGGACTCCGCGCTTGCTTCCCGTCCCAAACAAAAAAGCCTTCAGCATTACATCCCTAAATAACCTAAGCGTGTGTGCAGCCGACATCCTTACCTCCTGGCTGATCTTGAATGTCAGGATGCTGATGTGCAGTGGGGGTGGGGAGGAAGGAGAGGGACCTGGTGACTTTACCTTTGATCTGGTTGAACCAATATCAGCTACATCTCTGCTCCCTGAGTCAAAATCAAAACAAAACAAGGAGGAAAAACCTTTCTAAATGACCAAGAGCCAAGCTTCTTATCTCTCTGTGTGCTCAGCCAACTACCAGGACTTTGATGGGGACAGTCACGTGATGTGCCTCTCCTATTTGCGCCTTGGAAGGCCTCAGAGGAGGAAGTGCACCTGATAGACTCGCTTACAGGCTCCAACAGGGAGGCAAGCTCCTTGAAGACCATTGGCCAAAGGGTGACCCCTCTCTGTGTGGGAAGGTCGTCCTATCCAGCTGAGCCCACAGATTCAGGAGGGAGGTGGAACAAGAGACGCTGGGGGAGAAGAAGGCACCCTTCCAGCCAGTGCCGTGCCAAGCATATCATAGCCATTTATTAAGCAGTTGTTAATGAAAGCAAAAATGTCTCCAGCCAGACCAGTAAATCTTCCCTGGCGATCAATGAGCTGGCAGAGGCTGTAGCCAGCTCGTTCTCTGAGCCACTTCTGCCCGGTGGGGTTTAAGGGGAAGGTGAGAGGTGAGCGATGAGCTAAACAAACTATGGAAAAGGGTCATCAGAGAGGCAGCGGTGTGGTCTTGGTTCCCTACCCCAGGAAGGGTACAAAGGATCGATAGAGATAACACTCCTAGGACACCCGCTAGCTCTGGTGACACTCCTCAGGAGGGAGAGTGCTGCTGGGAACAAATGGAAGTTTCTCAGGAGTAGGGATAGGTGGCCGCCTCCCAGCTACCCAGCAGGGCTTCTAGAGTGGAAGTCAAAGCTATCTGATTTGTTCCCTGGGGTTCCATCATCCTCTCCCCTGCCCATTCGTCAGTGAATTTTCCTCCCGAGCCTCCAAGCAGTGTGGTCTTGGTTCCCTACCCCAGGAAGGGTACAAAGGATCGATAGAGATAACACTCCTAGGACACCCGCTAGCTCTGGTGACACTCCTCAGGAGGGAGAGTGCTGCTGGGAACAAATGGAAGTTTCTCAGGAGTAGGGATAGGTGGCCGCCTCCCAGCTACCCCAGCAGGGCTTCTAGAGTGGAAGTCAAAGCTATCTGATTTGCTCCCTGGGGTTCCATCATCCTCTCCCCTGCCCATTCGTCAGTGAATTTTCCTCCCGAGCCTCCAAGCAGAATTTTTCTTCCTATCAGCTTTTCTTCCATTCCAACAATTATGGAAGTCCCACCCCCCTGAGCGCATTCCCTATATGTTTTCCCATAGAAATTCCTAAGCTCTGCCGAATCAGCACTTTTTTTCAGTAGAATAGATAGTAACTGTAAAAAGTGTATACTTTAGTACATAACTACAAATCTCATCTCTTTGGGCCTCTTTATAAAACAAGTGTGAGGTTTTAAACAGATGGTCCCTGGAAAGGAAATGTTAAACATGGAGTGGTCTTAGTATCCTTCACAATTGAAGACGGCAGGAGATGAGGCTAGTGAGATGGGGAGGTATAGATCTCAAACGTGTCTGAAGTATGAAGCTAAAGAAAGTGAACTTTATCAGAGAAGTTATGGAGTGCCATTGAACAAGTTCAAGCAGGGGAGTGACATCATCAGATGTCTGGGACCAGGTAACAAAACTGGAGCGTGTGGTTCCAGCGAAGGCAGAGATGTTAAGAGGCATTTCCCTGGGGGAACCAACCTTGCATTTTCTTCTCCAACTTACCTCCTTAGCTGTGACTAAGCCAAGGCAGAGGCTCCAGTCTTTTAACCTCACCCTCCGACCCCAGACATAGATGTGTTATTCTAGAGACTTCTCTGTGATTAATGAATGGACAAGCTATAGGGCTTCCCGGGAACTGGGTTATTTGTAGTAGTATGGTATTTGTTACTATTTCCAAGCTTTTATTTGGACAAAGATATACTTAAAAAGTGGGTCCTCACTGGAGATATGTGCGCCTACCACCCTGAAGTTTCTGGAGAGACCGTGCTATTTATCCACGCTACCCCAGTGTCCTCAACAAGGCCTGACACACAGCGCTCACCACGTGTTTGATGAAAGAATGAGCAAACCAGTCTTGTGTTGGCTGCTGTCAGGCGTTCACTTTTTGGGGGATGCACTGGTGTCAGGTTACCTAACCCTACTTTTATTTCTTGGCAGGAGCCGACTCTCCCACACGGCCACACATGGCAGTCAGTTGCCCAAGTTTCCGTTAGGGTGGGGGAAGAGTTGGTAGCCCCCTGACTGTCCCGTACCTTTCCTCCTCCGAATGTTCCTTGTGACGTGTTTGGCTGCGGGTAGAAGCATGTTATAAATTAAACCTCATGATAAAATATTCTCATTACATTTTTGGCTCAGTCTTGCACACCTTGTACTTTGAGCTTTGGGTACTCACTTGGATTAATTCAAAATGCCAAACCTTAATGGTTTTGAATGTCACTAACTCTAACCCAGATAGGCGTGAGGCAGATGGTGGGAAATGGTGATTGCGGGATCCAGAGCAAACACTGTCCTCCCAGAAGAGGTCCTTTGGAAGCAGTGGAGCTGGCGGTTGCTAGCTGGTGGCCAATCGGTGCTGTGAAGAGCCCAGTTTGCCACCCTTTGATGACAGACTGCTCTAAGCAGAGCAGCCTCCTCCCCATTAAGATAGTCAAGCCCCCTGGCAGTGCCTTCACACTGAAGGTTAGCATCTCAGTGGCAGAAAAAGCAAGTACCAGAGCTCTTTTCACCTTCTATGTCAGTGGTTCTCAACCTTCCTAATGCCACAGCCCTTTAATACAGTTCCTCATGTTGTGGTGACCCCCAACCATAAAATTATTTTCGTTGCTACTTCATAACTGTAATGTTGCTACTGTTATGAATCGTAATGTAAATATCTGGTATGCAGGATGTATTTTCATTGTTACAAATTGAACATAATTACAGCATAGTGATTAATCACAAAAACAATATGTAATTATATATGTGTCTTCCGATGGTCTTAGGCGACCCCTGTGAAAGGGTCGTTTGACCCCCAAAGGGGGTTGCGACCCACAGGTTGAGAACCGCTGTTCTATGTGCTGGCCTCATCTCCCCACCGTCACACCACCATCCTAGCAACAGTGATACGTGGGTACTGTGGACTCCCACCTCCCAATTCTCTACCTCCCATGACTTGAAAAAGAAGCCAGAGTCTCCTAAGTAATCATGTGGCTCTCAGTGAATGTCACCCTGGGGGCTGAGGGCTCAGGTGTTTAAGGAAGAGACTTAGCCTGTGGAAGAACGGGACTAAGCCTGTGGCCCCGGAGAGGAGTCAGCAGGCTCAGCCTGTTTTCTCTCTGATCTCTCCGAGAAAGTTGCCTGTGATTTTCCTAACTTTCTCAGTAGCATCCTAGCTGATATTTATTCCTTGCTGACTCAACAAATGCACTAGGCACTATGTGAAATGCTTTATTATGCATTATCTCATTGCGACTCTAGAAATTATTATCCTCATTTGATTGATGAGGAAACTAATGATTAGAGTGGATAAATAACTTGTCCAATGCCAGTCATGATAAGTGGAAGAGCCAGGATTTGAAGCCAGCTCTCCAAGATACTATGGTAGGTGCTCAATCACCACTCTGCACAGGAGTAGTATGAAGTACCAAGGCCCTTAGCCTTTGGTCTCTTCAGCATCTCTGTCTGTGCCTCCTCCTCCTCTTTTTTTTTAAAAAAATTTTAAAATTTTAGGGAGATAGAGAAAGAGATTTGTTTTTCCACTTACTTATGCATTCCTTGGATGATTCTTGTATGTGCCCTGACCAGGGATCAAACCCACAACCTTGGCATATCGGCTCCATGCTCTAAGCAAGAACCACTTGGGCAGGGCTATCTGTCCTTCTTAACCAAATGCCCTCAAATCTATTCAGATAAGATGTGCGAGAATTGCTGTAATCAAGCAGGGCCTTAGAGAGGGGTTAGATAGGATGTGGAGAGGGGGTGATGAAGGATTCAAATCTAGCTTTTCAGAAACCAAAACCAGATTTAAGGTGGAGAATTAAACGAGACCAGAGAAAATGCAGACAATGAAGCCCTGCAGCGCCTTGTCAGCCCTGTTCAGCAATGACCTTCACTCTGTGTAAGAAGAGGGCAGGCACGCCCCTGGGTCCCTGTGTGTGGAATTCACTCTCGTAATTGATTCATCCATCAGTCTCCATTGATGACCTGTGGACAAAGCGCTGCACAGAAAAGATGCATGAGACATAGGCCCTGTCCTCCCGGAGTTGCCAGTGCAGAGGTTGGACCAGTGTCTAGATTCTTGACTTCCAACAAAGACACGTTCTTCAAGGAGCAAAATGCATCAGTAATACCAAAAAATGGAATCCTTGTCGTATATGATTATCAAAATGACCTCAGAATTTGTTGTTTTCATCTCAACGAGTTTACATCCCAAGAATCCTATAGCTTAACCTCTAAGAAAAGAAGTTGCTTATGTTATTACAAATTTCCCTTGAAAGCACAGCTCCTGTTAGCACCAGATTTTCAGAACAGCCCTGGTTTTGAATATCCTGTCATCAGTAAACGTAGCTGAAGGCTACATTTGGCAGTTGGTGTCTCATGAAACATGTGTCTCTCTCTGCATCAAGAGACTGTAAGCCTGGTCCTTACCCAGTAACTCAAGGTCCTGTGTCCTGGAGCCTGTGAGGGTGCGGTCCTCCCGTCTGCTTCCCTGGCTGTGTGGCCGGGGCCCGCTGTGGGGCTGCATGTATGTGCTCCATGTGTCTGGTGCTGCCAGCGCTTCCCCGCGGACTGCAGCTGCGGATGGAGTGTCTTCAGCAAGCCTTTCTATATAGTATCCTCTGCCCCCGGCAGCCCAATCTAGTTCAGATCAGCAAACGTTATCAAACACATGTGCTAAGCACTGTAGGGCCCGTAGAAACAGCTGGCACCATCAGACATACCTGTGATGGAACAAAAGAGATGGTTAGAAGGGGATTGAAAGAGATCTGAACAGGTAGGTCTGAGTGGAAGCGGATAGAAGAGAACTGTCTCTGAGATGACAGGACCACCTGGGGGAGGAGGAGGGCCCAGAGGGTCCGGGTGCAGAGCGCATGCCAGGGGGAGGCGGCAGTAAGAACAGCACAGGAAAGGAGCTGAATGGAGGGGGCCTGGGGAGTGAGACCAATTTGGAGGTGCTATTTTATGAGGCCCGTGCATGTGAGAGAGAGAGGGGAGGGGAGGGATTAGGAAGCAGCAGCAGTGGGAATAACTCAGTGAAAACATCGGGACCGGCGGCGGAGTTGAGAACGAGGGTTGAATTATAGATATCTTTTCTGAGGAAAGAAGATTAAAGGAGAGGTTTTTCTTTTTTGTTTTGCGTTTCCTCCTGGCTGCTAGTTTTAAGTAGGTCGTTGGAGCCTGCGGTGGTTGGAAATTGCTGGGCGAGGGGGTCGGTTGGAAGAGCACCCTCGGAGTTCTGGGCTCCCACACTCCCCCCTTGCTCCTCACATGTGACTCAAGGGGCCGGCTGCTCTCTGGGTGTCATTTTCACGTGTGTTTGCCTGTAACCGTGACTCCCGGAAGTGTATAAGATTGGTTAGTGCAAGTAAGTGGGAGACTAATGATCCTCTTTGTTTCTCTCTTTTTGTCGTAGAGCCCTCGTTTCCTTCCAGGATCTGCTCGTCGGCACCTTTGATCTATTTTTTATTCATCTGCCCCTTCCTTGTGTTCCTTCTGCTCGTCTCCACCCTCTGCCTCTACTGGAAGGCCAGGAAGTTGTCGGCACTGAGGCTAACCTCCCAGAGAGAAAAGGCCCTCTGGGTGGGCTTGAAGGGGGCTGGCGATGGGCCCGCCACCACGAAGGAGGAGGAAGAGGAAGACAGTTGAATTCCAAGAGGCGCGCAGCCTTGTGAAGAGTGTGGACTTTGCAGTGGGACTGATCAGACCAGGGTGTGGCTGAATCCTGGTTCTGCCCTTCTCTGTATCTGTGGCCTTGGGTAAGTTACCCAGGAATCTGAGGAAACAGGTTATCGAGCGTGTATGTGGTGCCAGGCACTGTTACATGTTTCTTTATGTGTGACCTCATCTACCCCTTGCATCCCCCCAACAATGAGGAGCTAGATGGCCTCAGTACCCCGTTTTCATTCACCATGCCTCCCAGAGATTCAGGTTTAATATCTGTGAGCAGAGGAGGCCTGCCCTCACACAGCCTCTGGGAGATGAAGTGAGATCCTACAGCCGTGCCCAAGGGGAGCTGCCCTCAGCTCTCCTCGCTCTTCCATCACTGGTTCCCTGGAGAGACCAGGAGTGACCTGTCCCACTGGCTCCAGGTAATCCTTAGCCTCCAGGGGAGAGGAGTAGAGAAGGGATGACCTGTCCCACTGGCTCCAGGTAATCCTTAGCCTCCAGGGGAGAGGAGTAGGGAAGGGATGCCAGCGAGCCAAAAGGAATTAGGGATATGCCCTTCGTTCCCAGTAAATCTGCCTCCAACAAGAACGTGACTTCCTTCGAGGCAGAAATCTCATCTGTAAATGCCACTCAAGAGCTCTGCATAGCAGGTGCGTCATCAATATTGGTTCTTTGATGAAATGATAAAGCATTTTGTAGCCTGAGTTTCTTTGTTTTCTTTGTTTTTTCCATGTTCTCTGTAAGACTTATTGAGTCATTGCTAAGGAAAAGCTTTTTTCTTTTTTTAATTTTGCGACAGTGCCTCAGTCAGTCCCCAAGGCCTCATATCATAGCTTCCCTTTCTGCCCATCCCTCAAGTCCTCTCTGGCTCCTGGCTCCTAGCCAGTGCCTAATTTTCTTTAACCCGACAGCACTCTGGGGCTATGGTAGTTATTTGGGGGAGGAGGGGTCCATAGTATCACCATCCCCTTCCACTCCAGCGGGGTCTAGAAGTTCAAGGGGGACAGCCAGTCAAGTCTGGTTCCTCAGGATCCCCTATTCTCAGCCAGGAAAAGTCAAGAGGATAATTGGGGTGGGGGTGGGGGGGCGGGGAGGAGGAGGGGTGTTCATGGTTTAAGACTTTCAACAACTGTGCCCCAGGAGATGACAACTGTCCCCACTGGGCCTGAGGTCCCTTCCCTTTGTTTCAAAAGCTGCTCCGGCCAGAACTGAAAATCAATCAGTGTCACCTAACAGACTTGAGAAAACATCTACTTATTATCTAAGTGGCCGACAGCATTGCTGTAACACTCGGTAATTTGCATTTCCAAGGAGAGCAATTTATTTTTAATTATTTTATCAGGCACAGACGTCCTCTCCAAACATAATTAGTTCCTTTGCTGGGGGATTATCAGTGGCTATGAGAACTCCCACTGTAGACCTACTGGTTCCTTAACTTCACCTCCCTTTATGGCCTCGTTTGAAATACTCCAAATGTTTCCTTAAACACGTCAGCACACCGTTCCTTTCTCTCAGGAAAGGGAGCATAGCTTTCAGAGAACAAAGCTCAAGTTAAGACTTCTTAGAAAGTCCCAATTTTTCCAGAAACCTCTATTTTCATTGGGATATTGAAGGGAAAGAGAGCAGAACTGGGCCCAGGCAGAGAATCGGTGGATTCTGGTGCTTCCCCTCCCTCCACTGCCTCTCTCTCTCCACCTGGATACCGCCTTTCAGCTCTCAGCTCAAGTGCCACTGTTTCATGTTTGACTACAGCACAGAGGCTGCCAGAGGTGACACTGGAATATCTAACTGCCCCCCACCCAGCGGAGTCGGGGGTGATCATTTCCCAGTGAGCGTCTTGTGTCCGGCCCGGGATGGGTGTGAGGGATCCGGTGGGGACCAAGCTGGCACAGCCCCGCTCCCCTTGCTGATCACCTTGTCTGTTCTGGACGCTCTGCTCTCAGCGATGGGATGTGGAACATGTCGGATTTTCTAAGAAGCCACATTGCACTCTTGGGCTCATGGTGAGGTTTCAGGCAATGAAAACCCCCTAGTCTTCTTCTTTTCCTTTTTGAACTTCTAGAATAAAATTTGTTCTCACCCATTTCCATAGGCGTTTTACACGAAATCTCTACTCACCCCGGTTGTGTACTTGTTCATCTTAGTTCTTAAAACTTAACGGAGAACTTCACCTTTCCTCGTTGATTTAAACTTTTCCATTCTGGGTCACCACCTGGTTTTACTTTACTTGCTTGTGTTATAAATTCTCCCTGGCAACAGGACAAACCTCTGCCTCAGGACTTGGCTACCTACGCCCCCTGGGAAAAATACAGCCCACCCCTGTTTTTTAAATTACAATTTGTTGGAATATAGCTCCTTCCTTCCGTTTGCCCACATATTCTCTGTAGCCACTGTCATGACAAAATGGCGGAGTCAAGCAGTTGCCAGGGAGACTGTAGGGCCCTCGCAAAGCCTGAGATGTTTGCTGTCTGGCTCTTTATGGAAAATGTTTGACAACCCTGCTCTCTTTAAGTGGCTAGTGTTCTATCTGTCTTCACCATGTGTTATGTTCCTGGGAAACTTGATTTGACTTATTATTTCTGCACCGGTTACAGATCTGATTAATTTAATAAAGAATCTAAGGCTTCCATATTGGTGTCTCGCCCAGCAGTTCTGCAGCTGGGATCCTCTCCACCACACTCCTACTAGCGATGGAAACTCCACACCGTCCTGTTGAGTACTTACTCTGTTCAGGACGAGATGACACAGAGATGACTAAGGCAGGAATAGGCTCCATTCATTACCTTCAGTCTACTGAGGCATCTATAGGAACAACGGATTTATGGCAGCAGATGAACGCAATGGTAGATTGAAGTCATGTGCCATCATAATCTCTTACAATGGGACAGGTGTTCATCATCTCAGAGTTTCATGGCCTCCCTGTGTGAAAGGGATTCTTCTTCCCATCCTATAGGCAAGAAACTGAAATTCAGAGGGGTGGGGATTTATGTAGCATCACCCAGCCATCTGCAGAAGAGTAAGAGCTCAAACTGACGTTGGCTGACTAGTCCTGGGCTCTTTCTGTAATAAGCGGGACAGGTGCTTGTTTTGTCACATGCTCTCCAAGTGCTGGTTTGTTCCAAAAAGGGGGAAAGGGTTCAGACTATAAGAGCAGGGGACCGCTTTGCACTCTGCCCTGATCCCCAGATTTCCATTCAACCCAATGCATGTTGATTCAATAGCTCCTCTGTGTTGCCTTATGATGGTGTTCAAATAGACACACAAGAGCATGTTTTTGTTACAGTCTCCCATGACTGAAGGCGGATGCTACAAGTTCTAAAGTCTGTCTTTAGGGAATCTTTGTGTTGCTTAATGGTCTGTCTCCAGCAGCTCTTTGTACCACCCTGCTGGCAGCCGGAAATGGTTTGAGGATCTTCTGTTCTCCATAGCCAAGGCATGACCAGCCCCATTAGAGGGCGCTGATGCAAAATGGTCTTTATTCCCTAAGTGTGGGCCAAGTACCTTCTAGCCATAAAAGTGACAAGTTGGGGTGCTGTGTGCAAAAAGGCACCAGTGTGGAAGGAAAACATTGAGCAGTGTTTAGGAGTCTGAAGTGGCTGGAGTTAGCGTCACTATTGAGTAAGGGTTACTGGCTCTGTCCAACATCAGCTCCCAACACACACATACGCCTAAATTCCTCACCTGCAACATTTTCCCTGATGGAGAGAGAGGTATTTCCCTCCATCCCCCACCACAACAGTAACTTGCTCCAGGCTCACTTTGCTCTAGTGCAGTGATGGCGAACCTATGACACACGTGTCAGAGGTGACACGCGAACTCATTTTTTTGGTTGATTTTTCTTTGTTAAATGGCATTTAAATATATAAAATAAATATCAAAAATATAAGTCTTTGTTTTACTATGGTTGCAGATATCAAAAAATTTCTTTTTTTTTTTATCAAAAAATTTCTATATGTGACACGGCACCAGAGTTAAGTTAGGGTTTTTCCAAATGCTGACACGCCGAGCTCAAAAGGTTCCCCATCACTGTCTTAGGATCTTCCACTTTGACTTTTTGCTCCTTTTAAATGATGTGCCCAATGAGTGCTTCGATAACTCAATAGTCAGGAATGTGAACTCTGGACTTAGACTCCTAGGTTCAAATCCTGATATCACTCACCGGTTGTATAGTCTTTAGCAGTTAATTTCTCTTGACCTCGATTCCCTCCTCCATAAAATGAGAATAATACCCATTACTTCGTAGGATTTGTTATAAGGATTATATGAGATATTCATGTGAAGGAGAAGTCATAAATGTTAGAGATCATCATCATTATTGACATCAGTGACAAGCTGGCCGTTTGAATCCTTTCTATTCCTGAAAAGGAAACCAGACAGCCGTACTTTACTACCTAATTCTTAACACAATAGTGGAGAGAACAGGGCAAGAGAATGAAATGCAAGCATGGGCTTGGCCACAAAATGGGATCCTTGCTTGGGTCCTCAGCCCAAAAGGCTAATTTAGAGAAAGAGAAGTGTAAAGTTTCAGAAAGAGTCAGGATATCAAGGCGGTGTGGACAGAGGAATATTTGGATAAAATTGTCTGAGCGCTTTACAGTTAAATGAGGAGTCAAGATAGTTTAATCCAGGAGTTCCAAGTGAATATATGGGAATTAATGGGAAATGAAGTCACTAGAGACTCCTATCCTGAGGTTCTTTATACCTGTATTAATTAGCTAATTCAATTTATATGTAGATTTGGGTGCAAATAATTAGCTTGGGAATTTGCATTCGTCTGCTCAGACTGCCCTGACAAAACACCATAGACTGGGTGGCTTAAACAGCAGGAACTTATTTTCTCACGGTTCTGGAGGCTGGGAAGTCCCAGATCAAGATGCCAGCTGACTGACGAGGGCCCTCCTCCCAACTTATACACTGCCAACTCCTCAATGCGTCCTCACACGACAGAGAGAGAGACCTCCGTGACCTCATCTAAACCTAATTATCTCCCAAAGGCCCCATCTCCAAATACTACCACATTGGCCAGCAAAGCTTCAACATATGAATTTGGAGGAACAAAATTAAGTCAGCCCATGGCACTTGGGGAGGGTACACAAGTTAAAAGGAAAACCATTCGAGTGAGCAGAATTCTTCCCCCCGCTCTCCTCTTACTTAGCCATGCTCCAGCTCTTCCATAAGAAATGGGTGATTACTAAAGTGGCAGGAATGGTGTCGTCATGAGAAAAGTTGAAGGAGGAAAAGGGATCTCTTAAACACATGCGGAGCTCTGGGTGGGAACACAACGAAGCTGGGCCATGCGTCCTCCACAACCACCACAAAATGCTGTTTTTGTCTCCTCTGGACCAAAGAAGTATTGAGGGTTGGAAGGAGGTGCTATGGGGGAAGCAGGTGAAAAAGAGGAATTGGGGAAAAGGAATGAGCAATTAGCACATAAGAGTGAGAAAGCAGAAATAAAAGCCAACAAACCACAGAAAGAAGAACCTCACACCCCTTCCCCACCCAAGCTCTGCCCTTGGGAGCAGATGGGCCTCTGATCCATCCTCCCCTCACCCTCCGCACCAGGCAACTTCTGAAGGAGGAAGACTGCCTGCCCTCAGGAAGAAGCCCTTCAGACACCAGGAGAGGCAGCAAGCGCCACAGCACTGGGGCAAGGCTTTGCTGTCTGGGACAGTAGGAGAAACACCTTAGGTCTGTCGGATTCTTTCCCTTTTTTAAAAAAAAATATATATTTTTATTGATTTCAGAGAGGAAGGGAGAGGAAGAGAGAGATAGAAACATCAATGATGAGAAAATCATTGATTGACTGCCTCCTGCATATCCCCCACTGGGGATCAAGTCTGCAGCTCAGGCAGGTGCCCTGACCGGGAGTCAAATCATGATCTCCTGGTTCATAGGTAGACGTTCAACCACTGAGGCACGCCGGCCGGGTTGGTCTGTCAGTTTCTGCTTTTGAGTAAGGTGGAAGTTCAGTCCAGGAAAGGGAACGTGAGAAAGTACTAAAGAGGAACTGAAGAGCTAGGAAGAGCTAGACCTTTTGAAGGGGCTGCCCTTAGCTGCCCAGGAAGGCTGCCTCAGATCTTCATCAAAAGAGTTATTAACTCTTCCTCTTCTCATTGTTGGACTGAAGCAAATCCCTCACTTAGCCTTCATTCAAATGCATGCAGACCTTGAGAGAGGACCAAGAGGGAGAGGAAGGAGGCGGCTGGTTAGCGGAGAAGTGAGAAGTGACAGGTGTTGTGAGGCAAATTGACAGGACAGGAGATGATGCAACTGAATGAGTGTAAGGTGACAGCCATTGTCCTGAAGAGCCACATCCCCTTGTGGCTTCTAGTCTGTGTTGTGTCCTGTTTACCAAGAAAAAAATCACCCAGATTAACCTCACTTCCTTTTCTGCTATACTTTGGAGGCTGGTTAATCAAGAGCTAGCTATATAGAGCGTGCAGGATCTGCAGCAAGGTGCTTGGACCAGAAGGAACAAGTGGCATTTATGGGACTCCGTGCCTGACTAAATGACCATACCCAAAGCATGATAACTAAGCGTCATGTTTACCTGGAGATCTCTCCAGGTTGTGCTCAAGTGCCTGTTGAGCATTTTTGCTGACAACTTGAAGGCAAAGGGAGCAGCTTGTCAAGTGTTCAGTTGACACGGAGTCAGGAGATGGCACTAATAAGCCAGCTGACGGGAGTGGACAGGTTAGAATGATGGATCAGAACTAATGAGATGAAAGATAGAATCCCTAGTTAAGTTCAGGCAATTCGATGCACCAGGTAAGGGAGATTTGAGTTCACGTGTGAAAAAAGAAATATGTGATTTTGGTTGATTGCACGCTTGATAAAAATTACTAACTAGCATGACATGTTTGCAGCTTTAAATTGCTTATATAGAGTGGTCAGTACATTTAAAAAAGTCATGACAGCAATACATGCGTGTTTTAGAAATTAAAACCACACCCAAGAGGAATGAAAACAAATGCCCATATAAAGAAGTGTGTATTAATGTTCATAACATTATTCCTAATAACCCCAGAGGGAAATCAACCCAAATATCCATCAACTGGTGAATGAATATCATGGAATACTGTTTAGCAATAAAAAGGAGTGAAGTACAGATACATGCTATATAACATGATGAACCTCAAAAGCATTATGCTAAGTGAAAGAATACGAGGCAATAGACTACATATTTGCGACTCCATTTATATGAAATGCTTAAAAATGTTTAATGGCAAATTTCTAAAGACAGAAAGCAGATCGGTGGTTGCCTTGTCCTGAGACTGTTAATAGGGATACAATTTTAACACCACTGAAACTCATACAAAATATTGGTACGACTAAAGAATTTGTAAAGTCTCCTGTGTTTTCAAATTATAACCAGAGTCGTTCCTACTATAATGGCAACCTGACTGTGCCTGTGTTAAAGGACGAATTGAAAATGGTTGTTTTTTGAAAGGCACACAATGAAATGAAATTGAATTAGCATTACCTATTGTTAAGCAAAAAGAATAGAGTCTCAGAAGTGGAGGGCCTTCAGTTTGGTTTTTATGTTAATATGCTGCTACCTAGTGATCATTTAGAAAATGGCAGGACTCGGTTTGTTTTTTTTCCCTCTTGGATTTGTTAAGCCATGTCTGTATAGCACAAATATCTGAATGCTTAGCTGTGGGGTTGGTGAAATATTTGCGTGAATCACTGAATAATTTATGCTTCACAAAAATACCACAGTGGCAAGAACTGGATTGGGAATCTCGAAAAATGACTTCCAGTCCCCATCTGCTGGTGTCAGCTTAGTGACTTTGAGCTGGGAGAAGATTAATTTGATTCCAAAGTCCAAGGAGAGGCTCTTAAGGCAGTGGTTAGGAGCAGGGCCTTGGGGCAAGCTCTTAAGGACTCTGAACTTTGAAATCTTATGCTTTAAAATGGGGATAAAAGAATGCCCACTTGCAGGGTAGTTATGAGAACTAAGAATGCATGTAAAAGCACCTAGCATACACCTCAGAAAAGGTTAGGCTAGCTCTGGCCAGTGTGGCTCAGTTGGTTGGAGTGTTGTCCTGTACATCTAAAAGTCTCGGGTTCAATTTCTGGTCAGGGCACATACCTAGGTTGCAGGTTCGGTCCCTGGTCGGGGCGCTTACAAGAGGCAACCGATCAATGTTTCTCTCTCACATCCATGTTTTTTCTCTCTCTCCTTTCCTTTCTCTCTCAAATCAATAAAAACATATGCTCGAGGGAGGATTTTTAAAAAGTAGGCTCCAGTGATGTTTCCCTATTAATTTGTGTCATAACTGTGACCCCCTCCCACCCCATCCCAAAACAATGAGCAAAACCCACAGGGATATACATTCAGAAAACTAAATATATTTTGGTTTACCAATTAATTGGAAAACACAATTGAATAATTTAATTTTAAAATAAGGTTGCATAGAAGTTGGAATTTTACAAATAACTTGAAACCTGGCTTTGCTGATTATTTTTAAACTAGAGGCCCAATGCACAAAATTTGTGCAAGAGTAGGCCTTCCTTCCCCCGGCTGCTGGAACTGGCTTCCCTCTAGCACCCGGGACCCAGGCATCCCTCCAGCCACAGCTTCATCCTGAAGGACATCCGTTCTAATTAGCATATCACCCTTTTATTATTATAGATCATATGGATAGTGCCAGGATGTCAAGGGATGGCTGTTCTAGCTGAGCCTCTTACCACTGTTATCTTCTAGATGTCTGACATGTTTATATATGCCAGCCAGCACAACACTGACTAGAGAAAATACGTTCCTTCTATTTCCCCACAAACAACAATGAGTGTTTAAACCACTCTGGATTTCATTTCACACATTGGAGAACCAGTCTGCTTAAGGAGCTACATTGTCTGAAACGGAACAGTTTCTACTATTTTACTTCTTCTTATTTCCTTAAGATGTCAAAATAGCTTAGATAATTAACCTTAGCTCTTGTTTTCCATGCTGACGTTCTGACATTGCTTATACATTATACCTTTTGTTTCTTTGTTTTGTACAGCTTCTATTGAGGGATAACTTAGATACCACAGAATTCACCTAAAGTATGCAATTCAGAGTCTTAATAAATTTATACAGTTGTGCAGCCATTACCACAATCCAGTTTGGGAGCAAACCCATCACATACTTTGTGTTTGACTAGCCCCGGAATGGAAAGAATTTATTGGACCATTAACCGGTGTATTTAAGCCATCTAGCTCTAGGACCTAGCCTAGGCATTCCTTTTGAGGGAATGAATCTCTAAAGAAACACCAAATCAAGATCTCAATTTGACTCAAAATAGAGGTCTGTAAAGCACATTCTTCAATGGTTTCTCCACAGGTCTGCAAGCTATTTCAGGACATAAGTTAAAAATGTGAATAAAGAGTCCGAGTTAATGCACATACCCTACTGTACGTGTATATATTGAAAAGTGTATATTGTACAATTCATGATAGTTTATGCTGATATTATGGCCACCCTTCACCCAGTGACAAACTTGTTTTTTCACTCTTACGAATATGATTAGGTAGGATAAACTGTCCAGAGCCTAAACATTTTTTCCTTTATTTTTATTGTTGACATTGTTACAGATGTCTAGCATATCACATATTTATGGAAGAAATATTCCCCCTTTCTGTGATCTAGCTGTGCACACTTTCATGGGGTTGGACCTGAGATATTGGCTGGGATACTTTTACAGAGGAAGAGCTTCTTCCTGAATGGAATATTTAGGACTTTCATGGGGTTGGACCTGAGATATTGGCTGGGATAACAGAGGAAGAGCTTCTTCCTGAATGGAATATTTAGAGAGGCCCTGATTTTGTCTTGTTTCAAAAGGATATTATTCAAAAACTAATTAAATTACTATGCCCCTCTTCCTGCAAACCCAGTGTTTATGGTCTGCTTCTCCCAATACAGAGTCTATTAAATGTATGTACCTAAAAATGTCTCAGTGCAAGAATTATAACCTGGGGATGATGAAAATGCCTCTATTTGTTTGTTTTTGCTTTGTCTTCTCTCTAAATTTACCTATAGGCATTTCAGAGGGGTAGTTATATATAAACTAACTCCACTTAGGTTCCAGGAACATCTTTATCTAGCCCTACAGAGTTTACTGCTAATCCCACTCATCTTCACATTTAAATACTATTTTAGATGATTATTTAAGTGTTCAGTCTCTACCAAATATTGAGTAAGCCTTTTCTGTTTAGTTGTTAGAAACTTTGTGTGTTTGAATAAATAAATTCTATTATTTCTGAAGTGCCCAGTCCACACCGGGCACACAAAAAGCTATTTAATATGTACTTGTTTAACTAATAAATGATACCTGAGGTTTGCCTTCCCTCTTCCAAACCCCCGTGACATTTACATTTATCAGATAGCCCAGGCTTCCTAGACATTGCAGCTTTTCTGTCCTGCTGTCCCCACTAAGTACAGCAGCACATGCCACACCATATGTCTGGCCATATGGCCCTCAATAGCTGTAATACGAAACCATCTCTATTGCAATAAGTCTGATTTCTATTCCTCCATTTTTAAAATCATTTTTTTTCTTTTTAAAAAATATATTTTTATTGATTTCGGACAGGAAAGGAGAGGAGAGATAGGAACATCAGTGCTGAGAATCATTGATTGCTGCCTCCTGCACGCCCCCGCCCCCCCCCTTACTGGGGATGGAGCCCACAATCAGGCATGTGCCCTGACCAGGAATCCAACCGAGACCCTTCAGTCTGGAGGCTGATGCTCTATCTGCTGAGCCAAACCAGCTAGGGCTCTATTCCTCCATATATATATATTTCAGAGAGGAAAGGAGAGGGAGAGACAGAAACATCAATGATGAGAGAATCATCCATCAGATGCCTCCTGCACGCCACCTACTGGGATTCAGCCCGTAACCGGAGCATGTGCCCTTGACTGGAATCAAACCCGGAACTCTTCAGTCAGCAGGCTGAGGCTCTATCCACTGAGCCAAACCGGCTAGGCTATTCCTCCCTTTTTAATGGATAACTTGGATTGTGATTTCAAATACAGTCCCCTTTCCTTTAATTTCACCCTCGATTTTTAATATTAACAGAGCATACTAGTAGAAAAAAAGTTTGACAAAGTTCCCCTCCACCCCTACACTACCAGCGTCTAGAGAACATCCAGGTTGTGGAGTAGAGAGACATGCGTGCGTAGGCACTCTGTGGGGTCCAAAGCGCTACACAAATTTAAAAGACTGTTGTGGGGTCCGTTATGCCTGTCCTGGGGCAGACCTGTCAGCTCACCACGCAGCTTTAAGGGGACGCCCCCATCACCTCTCACCCGCACCCCCTCTTGCCCCCGCCGCTCCAGCACCACAAGTTCTACGGCTCCTCCTGCGGGGGCCGCTCCTCCAGGCCTGTCCTCCCCAGTGACCGTGACCGAGCACAGCGCCAGAGCGCCCCCGAGCGCCAGGCCCCGGCCCGGGGAGACCCGGGCAGCTCGCGGCGTTCTTGGCCACCTGACGGAGCAAGCCTTCTGTGCAGCGCTCCTCCCGGCCGTTTGTAAATCCGTGTTTCCTCTACGGCCGCCCCCTAGAGGGTCTTAAGTGGAAACCCGAGTCGCCCCAGCCTTAGTCCAACCCGTAGCTCCCCGAGTTCCTTCCAAGCGAAGCCTCCCTCTCCCCGCCCACCTCCTGTCTAAACCACCCTCCGGCCTTAGCCACGCCCCCAGCCAAATGCCCCGCCCTCACGCCTCAGCCTCAGATTTGATTTCTGCGCGCGCCAAGTCTTAGTGTAGCTATGATTGGTTGGAGGTGAGCGAACCTCCAGTATGATTGGCTGGTAATAGCTAGAGGGTGGGGTTAATGCCACGGCGGTGAATTATGGGAGGGATTAAGACTGATGATTGGTTCTGGAGGACCGACTGAAAAGCGGAAGCAGGTGTTGGGGCGGGACTTGGTGGGAGAGGCCCGGAAAAGAACGCGATGGAATTAGTTAGGTGTCCGCAGCATGGTGAGGGGCCAGGGTCCGAGGGCCCCCCGGGGTCGGTCCACCTGTCATGGCGTAATTGTTGTCGACCTTCTCTCCTCAGGGACTCCCTGCTTCCTGAAGACCGGCGTTCGCGATGGCCCGAATAAAGGGAAGAGCTTCTACGTGTGCCGGGCGGACGCTTGCGACTTCGTGCAGCCCACCGAGTAGGTCCCGAGCTGGGCCCGACTCCCCGTGACCTCGCGGGGCCTCCCGGGGCCCCTGGTCTGCGGAGCCAGGGCCCTTGAAGTAGTTGGTAATCGCAGGACCGCAGCGGGTGCTGGGGAGACGCTCCGCTCCTGCTTGCTGTGTGACCGGAGCCTGGTTACTCACCCTCTCTGGGTCCCCAAGAGCCGTATAATGGGGGATGCTTTTCAGCTCTGGGTTTCTATTGATTTGTCGGGCCTAGGCAACCTGGACATTCCCCTCCTCCGCCCCCTGTAACTGAGGACCTACAGGCATAGTAGGAAATAGTTGGGCCTTGTTTTGAATTAGTTTTAGGCTGAACTGGTTTTTAAGTGTTGGCGGTCAAAACACCCCGATGGCCCCATCTAAAAACAGGAGTCTCTGCATTTAAGTGGTGATAATGATAACCCAAAGAAGCAAGTTACTTTAGGGGTTAATGCCCAAAGAAAACCAGGTAGCTGATTTCAGCACTTTATAGTTTTACAAAATGGGAAGCTGAGACCCAGCAATATTAGGTATCTTTTTTTAAAGTGAGAAAAGTTAATACTGTTCTCAGAGTGTTCGTGTTTTGTAGTGCCAGCTGTCCACAGTCTCTAGAGAACTTGAAAACGATCACATCATTAAACATTTTTTCCTTCTCTCTACTGAACTTGGTAAAGAAAAATAACTTTTCTCTATTCCATGTAAAGCACATAATGGATATCAACTAGAAAATAAAGTATTTTTTCAACATGTAATGTTAACTTTCCCGAGAAAATATTCTTTTAGCCCTCTACTAAGGTTTTTAATTGAAAGAAATTACTGGGATCCACTTTAATTAAATACAAAATGATTTTGAGTAGAACTGTCAAATCTTGAGATAGAAGGAACCAACCAAAAATAAGCTATCAACAGCGTATTATGTTAGGGTTTGCTATTTATTTCTAGTTTCTATACTGAGCTTCTTAGGTTCTGTATCTAGCTCAAGTTTCGTGAAACATGAAAGCATGTTCATATTACAAGCAGTCCTCGGGTTACGTTGGACTTGACGTACATCGTTTCGTGGTTACGTTGCCATCTCCCATTTATTTATAAAAAAAAGCGTTCCGTCATTTTGACGTATGTACATATGTGCTTTATGTTTTTTATTATTTACCACAAGTAAAGGTCATGGATTGTTATCTTTTAAAGTTTTTTTTACTGTTTCACTTCATTACTGCTGTGTCTGTGCTCCATGTGAGTGACGTAGGTGCTTATGTAGGTGGGTTCCGACTTACA
This sequence comes from Myotis brandtii, assembly GCF_000412655.1. Lineage (NCBI taxonomy): Eukaryota > Metazoa > Chordata > Mammalia > Chiroptera > Vespertilionidae > Myotis > Myotis brandtii. The sequence continues at coordinate 455,712 of NW_005354632.1, read as the reverse complement.
GCGAAAATCGCCTTTATGTTGCGCTGTAGGAATGGATCTCCGACATAACCCGAGGACCTGCTGTAGTAGGAATTAAGCATCAATGGTAGCATAAGACTTGGTTTTACATGAAAAGAAACATACCCTTATATAGACTGCCACTTATACAAACGTACTGCTATACAAACTAACCTATAATAATAAAAGCGTAAGATGCTAATTAAACCAGACATCCTTCCAGAGGAAGCCGAGGCTGCGAGGGAAGCCCGGGTCCCGGGTGCCTGCTGGTGGCCTGAGGGAAGCCTGGGTCCCTGGTGCCAGAGGGAAGCTGGTGCCAGCAGCTGGGGGAAGGAAGGCCTACTCTTGCACAGATTTCGTGCATCAGGCCTCTAGTACAAATATTTGACTTGAAGACAGTAATTTGATAAACTTGATCTATTTGGAATATGTCTGGTATCCAGAATATAAGCAAAATAAAAAGTGTAGCAGGACATAGGAAAGTAAATTTCTTCATTTAAACCAATTTACTCTCAAATGTGAAATTTTCTCATAATAAGAAGTTGGAGGAAGAATTAAGTTTATGCCAAGCATGAACAAATTAGGGTACTTCAGGCATTCCTGGGGTCGTAAATTTCTTCATTTAAACCAATTTACTCTCAAATGTCAAATTTTCTCATAATAAGAAGTTGGAGGAGGGGTTAAGTTTATGCCAAGCATGAACAAATTAGGGTGTGTTGCTACAGTAGGTACTTCAGGCATTCCTGGGGTTTTATAATGTAAAGGTCACATACCACAGTATATTTTAAAACTTTTGAGTCATCAGGAAAAAGATAATTATTGTCATGCATTATTCGGGGGGTGGGAAAGATGAAAGCTGTGGACTTTTTCCCCAGAGGAGTGCAGGTACACATGAAATGTCTGGGATTTTCAAGCTCAGTGGAGGTCATGCATGGACTCTTACAGTTTGGATTTAATTGTAGGATGTTAGCTTCTGTTCTTTGCCTTCTAAAACAAAATTTCAATTTTTTCCCCCTCTAGCCTTCCTGTTTCTCATTGTTTATTGCACGAGGGATTTGTGGTAGAACTTCAGGGCTTATTGCCACCCCAGGGCACGAAAGAATATAGGTAAGTGTCCAAAAGGAACATCTAAGTACATTTGCTTTTCTTTTTTTCTTGCCTGGAAGAGTTAGAGCCAGGTATGTTTTCCTAGGATTCTTTAATACTCGTTATTTAAAAAAACAACAACACAGCAGTATTTTTGCATGTATTGAATATTGTCTGAGCTGTCACTCCCTCACTGCTGAGCAAAATTTCAGGATTAAACTGCTCCAATGGTCATTAACTTGTCAACTTTCTCATTCTGGTAATAGAATGAGGTAATGTGTAAAAATGTCTAACATATGTTAAGTACTCTGTGAATGAGGCCTCGTGGCTCCGCTGATCCCGGTGCTGGGAGGCATATTACCCTTTTACTATATAGGATAGAGGCCTGGGGGCCGGCTGGTTTGCCCTGAAGGGTGTCCTGGATCAGGGTGGGGGTCCCCACTGGGGGGCCTGGCCATTCTGGGTGAGGGGCTGAGGGCTGCTTTCAGGCTGGCGGTGGTTGACTGAAGCCTCCAATCGCTCCCTTTTTTTCTTTTTTTTATTTTATTCTGGGCCAGCTTTAGCTCTGGCTCTAGCTCTGAGGCTTCGTATCTGGTTTGTTTGCCGTTCTATAATCGAAACAATGTATAACTTCAGCTCTGAGATCCCGGCAGGCTGAAAGCTGGTTTCTGGGGTTTTGTTTAGCTCCTACATTTGCAACATAGTACATAGTTGCTTAGAGTTGCAACTCAGAGGCCGGCAAGTCAGGCGGGGAACGTTGGAGTCTGCAGTCACTGGAGCAAGCAAGCCTCATGTTCGCTTCCAGCTGCCTGGCTGCTGGCCGCCATCTTGGCTGACAGTTAATTTGCATAAGGATATGCTGATTAGCCAATGGGAAGGGTAGCGGTCGTACGCTAATTACCATGTTTCTCTTTTATTAGTGTAGATTCTGTGCAGTTTGGAATTTATATATTCTAGATTGATTTCCCCCAGCCCCCTCCCTGCAAAATAGAGGCATTCAAGGGCCATCTTCACAATTTTTACATACCTGAATACTGCCTGTTTTACTATTTTTCTTAATTGAGCTATATATTCAATAAGATGCACAGATCTTAAGTTTTCAACTGGTTGAGTTTTGAGAGAAGTATATACCCATCCTTATGACCAAAACCCCAGTCAAAATATAGAATATTTCTATTGCCTAATTAAGTGCTCTTGGACCCGCTTCTAGTTAATCTCCTCATCCACTATAGGCAACCACTATTTTGATTCATAATATATACATTCTTTTTTTGTTTGACTTTTATGTAACAGTATCTGTGAAATTCTCCATCTGGTTGTGTGTATCAGTAATTCATTCATTATTATTGCCGAGTTGAATTTTATTTTATGAATTCCACAGTTTGTTTCATGTGCTCATTTGCCGTCTGTGTATCTTTGATGAAATATCTGTTTAAATTTTTTGCCATTTTTTTAAATTGAAATTTTTATTGAGATAATTGTAGATTCACTTGCAGTTATGACAATACAGCGAGATCCCTGTAGACTTTACCTAATGGTAACATTTTGCAAAATTTAGTATAATATCACAACTAGAATATTGATACTGATAAAATTCATTAATCTTATTTGTAAAGATAGCTTTACTTATACTAATTTGTATACTTATACATTTAGTTCTATACAGTTTTATCATATGTAGTTTTGTGTATTCACCATGACAGTCAAAATATTGAACAGTTCAATCACCACAGGAACCTTCCTATTGCCCTTATATAACCATACCCACTTCACTCCTGCTCCCCCCTCACTCCTGGAAGCCATGAATCTGATCTCCATTTCAAAAATATTACATAAATGGAATTATTCAATATGACATGGGACCTTTCAGTCCGCAGGCCGATGCTCTATTGACTGAACCAAACCGGAGATTTTTGTCTTTTAAATATTGTGCTGTCTTTTATTATTGAGTTGGAGTTCTTTATATATTCTCTATACAAGTCCTTTGGCAGATATACACATTCTGAATATATTCTTCTGCTTGTGGTTTTCATTTTCTTAACTGTCTTTTGAAAAGCAGAACTTTTTCATTTTTATAAAGTTCAGTTTATTATATTTTAATGGCTTGTGCTTTTTGTCTTCTCTCTAAGAAATCTTTGCCTACCCAAGATCATAAATTTCTCCAGTGGTTTCTTGTAGAAGTTTTATAGTTTTGCTTATGGCTTTGTTTATTTGTTTGTTTAGTCTATGGTTGACCTCAAATTAATTTTGGATATCTTATGAGATAGGAGTAGAAGTTTTTTTATTTTTCCATGTAATATCGAATGAATGCTATGCAATTGTTTCTGCACTGTTTTTTGAAGACATTCTTTTCTCCATGGAAATGCTTATTAAAAAAATCACTTGAGCCCTAACCGGTTTGGCTCAGTGGATAGAGCGTCGGCCTGCGGAATGAAGGGTCCCGGGTTCGATTCCAG
>NW_005354632.1:440921-452153 GCF_000412655.1 Myotis brandtii | reverse complement strand
ACATCCCCGGTGGGGGGTGTGCAGGAGGCAGCTGATCGATGTTTCTCTCTCATCGATGTTTCTAACTCTCTATCCCTCTCCCTTCCTCTCTGAACAATCAATAAAATATATATTAAAAAAAAAAATCAGTTGAGCCCTAGCTGGTTTGGCTCAGTGGATAGAGCATCGGCCTGTGGATTGAAGGGTCCCGGGTCCGGTCAGGGGCACATGCTCAGTTGTGGGCTTGATCCCCAGGAGGGGGTGTGCACGAGGCAGCCAATCAATGATTCTCTCTCATCATTGATGTTTCTATCTCTTTCTCCCTCTCCCTTCCTCTCTGAAATCAATAAAAATATATTTTAAAATATTTTTTTTAAAAATTAGTTGACCATTTGTGGGCTATTTCTGGACTTACTAATTTGTTCCAATGCTGCCTTAGTCTATCCTTACACAATCAGGTAAGATAGTGTGTGTCTTCCAACTTTATTTTTCAAGACTGGCTATTCTGGGTCCTTTGCATTTCCATATACAATATAGAATCAACTTTTAAAATTTCCTCAGGAAGCACTGTTGGGATTGCACTGAATCTATATGGATCATTTGCGGGAGAACTGACAATAATATTGATCTTCCAATCCATGAGCATGGCCTATTTATTTATGACTTTAAAATTTCTTCTTAGTATTGTTGAATAGTTTTCATTATGGAGTTGTGTACCCTTTTTGCTAATTTTAGTCCTCAATGTTTATGGTTTTTGATGTGGTTTTACATGGAATTTTTAAAAATTTCACGTTTCGATTGTTTTCTCTGATATAGTGGGGCTGGTATGCTTCTAGTACATGAAACCATTTGCAAACTACTGGGGCCTCTATCTGCAGAAACACTGTTCTAGGTGATAGGAAACCACTGAAGAATTTCTTATCCAATTTGCATTAAAGAAGAACGAACTATGGAGGATAGATTAGAAAGTGAAGATAGTGGAGGCAAGGGGACAACTGAAATAATTGCTACATAGCATATTCATTATCTCTTATTGTCGTAGATTCTGCTGCGATAAGTTTCAATACCCCTGTTTTACAGACAGATAAGGAGAAATGTAGAGAGGTTAGAATGGAATCCACGTTCCCATGGTTATAAGTTACATTGCTGGTATTCAAACCTAGAGAGAAAAATGGGCTTGGATTGAGGCAGTGGCAGTGGAATTGGATACACTTAGATTGCAGGAAACTTGCTGAAAGAGAATTGATAAGACGAACTTTCCGGTAGGGCATTGAAGCATGCTTCTTCCCTTCTTTCTCATCAGGAATAGTGATCATGGTAGCAGCCCTGGGCGACTTTCCTGGGTTGTGAGGACACAGTGGGACTATGTGAGATGCATTTAGTCTGGTGTTCAGATTATTGTCAGTGCTCAATAAATGGTTGCTGAGTTGGGGTTTATGGGTGATGAGTATACCATTAAGCAAGACAGGAAGAAAGGGTTGGGATGTGATCACGTGGAGAGTTTTGAATTAATCATGTCTTGTGTAATGTGAAACCAGCTAAAAGAGTGAGTGTGCAGCTTTGAAGAGAGGTTTAGGCTAAACAGAATTTTGAGAACTTATCATTAATATTCTTCATACTAGGTAGGTGAAGCTGAGAGGTGATCATTGTTTTAAAATAGAAAGAAAAAAAAAGTATGCTAAATGTAATTCTTTTAGCCCAAATCCAGAGCACTATTACTAGGAGGTATTTACTAGAGCTTTAAAAAGGTTGTTTTAGGATGAAGAAAATAAAGTTCTGCAGCATACAACCACAACAAAAAACATGCATCTAGCTGTGTGGTGCAGGCAGGAAATATAAACAGAAGTAGACAAGCCCATGGATGATGATGTCCTTTGCAAACAATAATACCTTTAGCCAGAACTCCTATAGTATACTCTTGAGAATGACCTCAGGGAATACAGCCCCTCCTTCCCCCAAACTGGCTTTTCTTTTCAAGAACTTAGGTACTTTATTTCCCCAAATTAATACCATTATGAGTAAAGCTTAACCTGAACAGGAGACAGGTACAGCCAAGTAATGCCCCTTCTATACACCTTGGAGTGCAGCTGCATTTGTGTGCAGTTCTCCAATTTAAACACCAGATGGTACCACTCACCAGTATTTGACTGGTCCTTCAGCCATGGCCCTCTGTTGGGCAATGAAGGAAGCTATGCTAGTCATTCAGTAGAACCCGTGGGAAGAACTCTTGCCTTGACACGAGTGTTTACCACATAAAAGCGGCACACCTTGATTTACAAATGTGGGACATTGTCACTGAGCTCCTGAGTTCATGTTCTCTTTTTTTCTTTCCCTGCCCCCAGCCCTTTTACTTTTTATTCTCAAGGATATGGGATCAAAATGGGTGGAAATAATAATACTCTTTTGCCTATAAATAATAATACAAGTTAGTTCTTTAAGAAACTGGTTTTAGTAGGATGCTCAAAATATTTTTAATTTATTAACACTTGAATCTTGGTATGTCTAGAAAATTCCTTGAGTGGTTACTTTTTGGGTAAAATTGGCATGCAGATTATCTGGCCAATGAAGATTACCTAGACTGCTGACAAAGGGGCATTAGGGCATGGGCCAGAAGGACCTCAGGCCCCAACAACCCTTAAAGAACCCACATCAATAAAGCCAGTACCTAGTAGGTGTTATGGAGTATCATTCACTGTGTTGTACAATAGGAGTAATCCTTGTATGTAAAGGATATCAGCCCTTTGTAATATGTGTAGCAATTACTTTTCCCAGCTTGCTTTTTGTCTTAGAATTTGCTTATAGTATTTTTACTATATGGAAGTTTAAAACTTATGTAGCCGAAATTCTGAATTCTTTGTCTCTCAACTGTAGGTTCTTATACTAGTAGTCATGCCAAGAAAAGCCTTCACTTCAGGATTACAAAGATATTCATCTGTGGTTTTTTTTCCTTAGGATATTTATAGTTTCATTTTTTACATTTCCATTTTTGTTTAACTTGGGTTTTAATGTAAAAGCAGTGAACCCATATTCCTAAGTGCCCTATGACAAAACTGGGTAAGAACTAGACATAGGAAGGTCATTGAGCAGTCCTATCTGCACACGTTAGAATGCCAAATTGGATGTGTTCAAATGCCAGGTGCTTCTGTGACTTTAAGACCTACAGTAAGGGATTATTGCTAATCAAGATTACTTAGAAAGTGGAGGAATTCAGACTTGAACTTGGCCTTGAATGACTTAAAATTTGGGTAGAGATAAGGACAAGGGAGTGTTCCATGCTGTAAGCAGAGGTCTGGATATAGGAATAAGCCCCTGTGGCTGCAGGAGTGGAGTAATGACTGCAGTTATTAAGTTCTTAATATGGGTCAAACTTTGATCTGACTCTGTTATCTTCACAGTGACCAAATGAGGTAGGTACTTATTTATTAGAGGCCCGATGCGCGATGCGCGAAATTCGTGCAAGAGTAGGTCTTCACAGCCGTGGTGGCTGCCTCGATCCTGAGGCTGCAGCCCCAGCTTTATCTGGAAGGTTGTCCGTAAGGACGTCCAGACAGCTGTTCGGTTGATTTGCATATTATGCTTTTATTATTATAGATTATTATTACTTTTTACCATTTTATAGGAAAGTAAACTGCCACAGGGGCCAAATACGGTGTCTTCATTTTCAGAGCTAGTTACGTGGTAGGGCTGAGATTCGAATCCTCCCAGTCTGCCTGACAGTGTGATGCTGGGTTGGACAGCCAGCCTTTAGGAAGAAGGGAGGATTTGCTTTCTGATGAAAGAGACTGACTTGAGGAGGTCCGTCCTCCTCTAGCTGGTTTCTTCATCCTTGTTGTTTATAACCTGTGTCCTGGAAAATAATTAATATGCTACAGACATTACATTCTTCTTATAGTGGAATCAGTATTTGCTTTCACATGTGTTTTAATGGATTTTCACATCCTTGATTATTTGTGTTTTATACTACATTAGATTGTTATTCCGATGCACTAGAAGTAAGGCTGAGAAGAAGCAATGGTGTGGATATATCCCATGGCAGGTAGGAGTTATTCACCTGTTTTCAGACCTGCTCTGTTCATACTGTTTAATCTGTGGCATCACCTGAAAAAACTTTGAAGTACAACAGAAACTGGTCGGTCTTCATCATACTGTCTCTGAAAGGCAGTTCTTTTCTTTAAGGAAGATAGACCCTGTTGTGACTTTTAATTCAAAGGACTATTTGGTTATAGTAAAGAATTAATTAACTGTCTTCTATTTTACTTACCTAAATATTTTCGGAGGTCTTAAATGTAGTCAATATTCTCCTACTTAGGGGAAGATTTAGATCAGTGATGGCGAACCTTTTGAGCTCGGCGTGTCAGCATTTTGAAAAACCCTAACTTAACTCTGGTGCCGTGTCACATATAGAAATTTTTTGATATTTGCAACCATAGTAAAACAAAGACTTACATTTTTGATATTTATTTTATATATTTAAATGCCATTTAACAAAGAAAAATCAACCAAAAAAATGAGTTCGCGTGTCACCTCTGACACGCGTGTCATAGGTTCACCATCACTGATTTAGATTTACTTGACTAACTTCAGCATCTTTTTATAGACTGATATCTCCTTGATATTGGTATAAGCTGATTATAATTCATAAGCTCTTAGAACACGAGAACTAGGAGAGATCCCACAGATATCCAGTAGGTAAGAAACTATACCAGTGATGGCGAACCTATGACACGCGTGTCAGAGGTGACACGCGAACTTATTTTTTTGGTTGATTTTTCTTTATTAAATGCTGACACGCCGAGCTCAAAAGGTTCGCCATCACTGAACTAGACCTAGGGAGGTGAGGAGACTTGTTTTGATGGAGGGATAGCTTGAACTTATGATTCTAGACTCCACAGTGAGATCTTCCAAATCAAGTAAGCATAGGACCTTGATTTGGTTTGGGGAAAAGTTCATCTTGAGCAAATAGTTTTTCATGAAAAGAATTCATGTGGCTGTTGCTATTAGAAAAGCTCTTTGATTTAGTTAGCACATTTCCTGGAGGCCTGGAAAGCAGTGATCATGGACAGAGAAGGAGCCAAGCATTGAAAGTGCTGTTAAGAAACAAATACTTCATGAGTTTGACAGGAGTCTTTTCTAGAGGCAGGGATAGTCCCAGGAATGTTCAGAAATATTATAGTGCTTTTACTGTTTCCATTTCTTCTGGGGAAAAAAGGCATTCTAGAAATGAAGTTTGCATTAATATCTTATATTAGACTAGAGGCCTGGTGCATGAAATTGATGCACTCGAGGGGGTCCCTTAGCTTGGCCTGTGCCCTCTCGCAGTCCAGGAGCCCTCGGGGGATGTCCACTGATGGCTTAGGCCTGCTACAGAGCGGGCCTAAGCTGGCAGTTGGACATCCTTAGCGCGGAGGCGGGAGAGGCTCCCGCAACCACCGCTGTGCTCACCAGCCGTCAGCCCAGCTCTGGCTCAGCAGCGCTCCCCCTGTGGGAGCACACTGACCACCAGGGGACAGCTCCTGTGTTGAGCGTCTGCCCCCTGGTGGTCAGTGCACGTCATAGCGACCGGTCATTCCTCTGTTCGGTCGATTTGCATATTAGCCTTTTATTATATAGGATCATGTTCTTTTTCCTGTAGGATCCTAATTCCAAAGAGCATTCTGTAACCAGCAAGTCTCAACATGCATCTGAGCCATCTCATTATCCTTCCATCCAGCAGAGAAACCCGTTCAAGGTACTTGACAAGAATCAAGAACCGTCTCTGTGGAAACAGCTCATCAAAGGTGAAGATGTGGAAAAGATGGCTGATAAAAAGCAAAGGGAAAAGGAAGACCCACTCTTGGATCAAAAGAAGGAACAGAAGCCTAAATCTAACTGTTGGGTGGAGAAAGATCTCTCATCTGGCCGGGTGGTAAAGGAAAAATCTGCAGGTCAAGAGAAGCCACGAGGGGAGAAAGCAGAGCTTCGGTGTGAAGCAAAGGGAATTGAAGGGACGCACAAAAGAAACCTTCCTGAGATGAAATCCAAGCAGTGCCATGGTAATGAGCTGAGAAAACCATCTGCGGCTCCTCAGGAGAACCTGAATGGTGAGAGTCATTATGTCCAAAAAGAATCAGAATCTCTGAGAGAAAGGAAGACCAGGCCTTTGCCTCAAACTGTTCGCAGCCCAAACCCAATAAGCAAGCCCCTGGAAGCAGGACACCCCAGCAAGGAGCAGCCCAAGATTCGGGAGGCTAGAGAAACAAAGGCCGAGGACGACCCCAGCACGCAGACCACCCAGAAGGGGCTGCTCCAGGGGCCTTTCCAGGCGCAGGCAGAGGCCCATCCTGCGCCTGCTCCAAAGGGCCCGGCCACCCAGCCTGCGCCACAGGCTGCAGGGCCGTCCCTGGGAGAGAGGAGAGAGGCAGATACCAGCAGTGGTGAGGAAGATGATGTTATTTTCGTTTGCTCTCAGCCAAGGATTCCCTCATTCTTAGACACGACTTCGGACTCACAAAAGAAGGAGAACCTTCCATTCCCTGGTCAAACTGTGCAAAGGAAAATTTCCCCTGCCTCCGGTGTTTCCAGGAAGGTAGAACCTTCAGACCCAGCATCCCAACGTGCGCACCTCACAACACAACTGAAACAAAAGAAGGTAACTACTGCCTTGTGCTTCCTTTTGAAGGTTAGGACTTTGCTTACTCTGGGCAGAGAGGGACTCCACCAACGAGTTAAAGATGTTAATGTGAGCAAAGGTCTATAGGTGGGTGTTTACTTCTGCCTTTTCCTATGTTTATATTTTCAGGATTGGTAAATCAGCTGGGCTTAAAAAAAGTTTTGGTTTTCACATGTATAGTTAAAAGATCATACTTTCAGAGTTTTAGCATTTTAGGTATTTTAATCTGAAGCTGTCTTTAACAACTGGAGAGGAGCGATCCATTTTATGGGACCTGTTTTTCAGAGCACACTGGCGTCAGTGAACATTCAGGTTCTTCCAGACAAAGGTCAGAAGTTGCTCAAGCAAATTCAGGAGTTGGAGGAAACACTCAGTGCTCTTGCCCTCTCCCCAGAGCAAGGTAAATGGGTTGTGCCCCAGAACTCAGGTTTGCATGAACTTTCTTTACAAGAGACATTCGAGAAGCCATCTTTTAAGAAATATATATAGATATATATTTATTGATTTCAGAGAGGAAGGGAGAGGGAGAAAGAGATAGCACCATCAATGATGAGAAAGAATCATTGATTGCCTCCTGCACACACACACACACACCCCAACTGGGAATTGAACCTCAGCTCAGGCTTGTGCCCTGACTGAGAATCAAACTGTGACCTCCTGGTTCACAGGTCAGTGCTCAGCCACTGAGCAACACTGGCCAGGCACGAGAAGCCATCTTGATAAAGAATGTTGACTCATTCACCTTTCCATTTCATTATCTGCTTCTGAGCTTCCTTCTAAATCACAAGTGTAATTTATAAAAGCTTCCTCCTATTTCCTGTGGACTCACCTCTCTTTCCCATAGTTTTATGCACACACTCTAGGAAGCTTTCCCTAGCTTATTGCAGTGGTGCTCATCCCACTCTCTCTTGCCCTCTCCTCACATATAATTTCTTTACTTTTCTGAACTTTAATCTGTTCTTCCCTTGTTTTTTGAACAGGCGCAGATGAGAAGAGTAGCACTCAAGTACCACAACAGAGTAGCTTCGCCAAAACTACCACTGCCCCTCCCCACTTGGTGCCACCCAGACCCCTACAGCTGCAGGGTCAAGCTCTCCAGCCTCTGGGTTCTCTGGGACTGAAGGCTGCCAGCCAGGCAGCTGCTGGACAGTCTAGTCAGCGCTATGGAGGTAAGATCAAGGGCCTGGCCCTGTTGTGAATAGCTACCCCTAGGAGGTAAAATTCTGCCTGGTAGATGTCTTTCTGCGCACATGAAGGCGAAGCCATTCCTGAGTTGTTAGTTGCCTGTGTGAGAAAGATTGTGATGCTCAGCTGAGCTCTGCACAGTGTGTTTATATCTCTGTGAGGGCAGACACTGTGTCTGCCTGGTTCACTGACCTTGATCAGTCAGCCAGGGGCCGGCACGTAGGAATCAGTAGTAAATGTGAATGGAAACTTGAACTCACAGCTTGGTGGAGTAGGTAGACCAGCAGATACATTTGTCTTCCCTCTGTGTCTGTTAAGCAGAGCAGAGGAATGACATGACTAAAAACTGATAGCAATAGACCCATCAAGAGCAGTAACACCCTGTGTAGCTCAACATTTTCATCCTGAACTTTCCAGAAAATGATGAATTTAGAAGTAACTGCAGAATGAAGATCTCAGGGAGAGCCTCGGATATATAATAGGATCGGTTGGTGTGTTGATCACGAGCCAGGAGCTCAGGTTGGCTGGCAGTGACCAGTTTCCCCCCAGTGAGAACTGCTAGAGGAAAAGGGAAGCGGGGAGAAGGAAGCAGACGGGGAGAAAAGGGAGACGGGAGAAAGCTGAAGAGCATAGTTCACAAGGGGCTCTATACTCTGCCTGAGGAAGCTATGGTCTGTCTAGAAGGGCACAGAGAAGGCGTACTTGTTAAAGTAGCAGAGTAGTCAGGGGAGTACAGGAATGTTTTGAAAACGTTACTGTGTTACAGCATCATCCCTACTCATAATGGTGACTGAGTCACCTAGAGGAAAATTAGATTATTAAGGTTTTGGAAATAATCCCATTAAAATAGTTTTCCTTTTGAAAGCATTTTAACATCTAAGTGGTTAATGTTTATTGATCTAAAAAGCTCTTATTTGAATACTTCATCCCTAAAATTGCAGTCAGCTGAGGTGCCTGCATTTGTTAACTAACTTCACTAGAATTGTCTAGAAGGCTGGGCTACCAGCATGAAGTATTTCTCGGTGCAGGGCATTCGGCTCTGGCGTGCACTACAGGGCGGTCTCTGTCTGCCTCAGCCTCGCCTGGCTTGGCCTTTTCTGTTGCTAATTCCTTGCACTCGGCCCCAAGGATCTTTTCTTTCTGAAATACTGATGGTGTTCAATTTCCTCTGCCACCTCTTCAAAGCTGGAAAAAACCTAACCAAAAATATGATGGGTTATCTTATTTTTTCATTTTACTTTATATTATTTTGTCCTTTATTATGTGATTAAAAACAACAACACACACGCACACACAGAGAACGGAGATAGAGGAGCCTGTGGGCTAGGAGATCTGCAGGCAGGGAGTTTTAGTCCAATATTGTATGTCAGCTATAATTAAAAATAAAGAAAAAGAATTTTCAGTCCATACAAATCCATCATTTGGCAAATAACGAATTTCTTTTTGCAGCCATAACCAGGACATGCTACTGGCTATGTCACCTTTAGGTAACACCCCTCTGTACACAGGCCCTACAAACCAAGACCGCCTTCACTCCGTGTGGAAAATCACAAGTGAAGCCATTGATGAGCTGCACCGATCACTGGAGTCATGTCCTGGTGAGACAGCTGTGGCAGAGGACCCAGCTGGGTTGAAGGTGAGCCGGGGAGTGTCTGGTGGCGGTGTCCCCGTGCCCATGGAGAGGTGACCACTGTGCGACGGCTCAGCAGAGTGCCGCTCGGATGTGTTTCCTACAGATAATGCTTCAGTGGCTTCCCTTGCATTATTTTGTCCTTTTCTGTTTAGCAGTGAGAAATAAGCATTTTTTTTCCTTAAAGTCATAAAGTTATACAGTTGACCTTGCACAATACTGTTTGAACTGCATGGATCCACTTATACTTAAATCCGCATATAATTGGACCTGCACAATTCAGATCCGCTTTGTTCAAGGGTCAGCTCTCCACGTCTAATACTGTTTGAACTGCATGGATCCACTTATACTTAAAATCCGCATATAATTGGACCTGCACAATTCAGATCCACTTTGTTCAGGGGTCAGCTCTCCACGTCCATAGCAGAAGCAGATCTACTTAACAACCTTTGGTGGATGCCACAGGATACAGAGGAACTGCTGCTCTTAAAGAACTAGTTAGGGTGACAGTGCCTGCACAACATACACAGGACAATAGAAAGTGACTTGAAGGTAGGATGAAATGTGCATTGTAAGGCACTATAGACTGTCTACAAATGCAAAAGAGATTCAAAATAAAGGAAAAGTCACGCTAGGTCAGTAATTACTAGTTGTCTGCCCACTTTGTGCCTTGAAGCTGCAGCCTAAAGATAGCTGGGAGGATGGAACCCAGACACCCCAGTTAGAGGGAGGGGTGGTTAGAGGGAAGATACAGAGAGTGACAGGGTGACATCAGGACCTGAGCCGGGAGCAGCAGGTGATGTTACTGAGTGGGAAGACTCCCGTGCTGTGGAGCCTGGCCTTGGTGAAGAGGCTTAGATCACACTAGCTCAAGAGATATTATGGAATCACTGTAGAATTTTGAGCAAGGGTGTTTTATGAAGATTATTTTTGTCACTGAGTACAAGATAAACAGGAGTAAGAAAAGACTAGAGAGAGGGGTGCCAGTTAAAGGGCTGTTGAAAATTATGGTTAACAATGCAGACTGGGATGTTGGCTACAGAGAGGAGAGTGAAATCTATAATAATAAAAGCGTAATATGCAAATCGACCGAACAGCCAAACAGTGGAATGACCGTCCATCCGGACATCCTTTTGGACGACCTTCCAGACGAAGTCAGGGCTGCGAGGGCCGAGACAGCTGGGGCTATGAAGGCCTACTCTTGCACGAATTTCGTGCATAGGGCCTCTAGTTGAAGAGATAATAAGGAAAAGCCAACAGAATGGCTGGTAAGCAGGGTGACCCATCAGAGGCGTTGGTAGCAAGCAATAGAAACTGACTTTGGCTGATTAGGCAGACAAACCAGGACTCTCACTTGAGGGTGAGAGAGGGGGTGCTTGATAGACATGCTGGACAATAGGCATAAATCACACTGTCCCGGGCAGTCCAGGATGTACGGGTACCCAAGGGGACACGGTGGAGTCAAGGACTTCAAGGTTATATGACATCTAGACTATTGGGGGGATCACTTAGAGAAAATAAAAGAGTAGAATGTGGCGTTGCTGTGGGCAGGATCCAGGATAGCCTCTCATGAGGAATTTGAACTTGACTTTTGGTGATTACTTTTGTCAGGTCCCTTTGCTGCTGCACCAGAAGCAGGCATTAGCCTGGTTACTGTGGCGGGAAAGTCAGAAGCCACAAGGAGGAATTCTGGGTAAGTCTGGTATTATGGAAAGAGCCAACAAAGATACTGTTGTACTATTTCATATGATCCTCTCAACGCCTCTGGGGTTGTTGCCCTCTGTTACAG
>NW_005354632.1:427587-440758 GCF_000412655.1 Myotis brandtii | reverse complement strand
CAGGCACTGCTACCCCAAAATCAGACACTTCTGTGCCCACCCCTTCTAGCCTCTTTTCTCGGGTCGCTTATATCTGAATCTAGGTCTTAGGTGAGTACTGGTGGTTTGTGGAGCGGGTCATGTTGGCACTGCCTTTGCTGCAGGAAGCCGAGGAAGCAGGTTTTTCAGGCTCTGCTTCGGGGACTGGTCAGACTACATTTTCCAAGGTGCTCAGCTTCTAGAAAAACATGACAGATGTCCACTGTGGCTAGTAAGTGGCTATGTTGGTCCCCAAGACCACTTCCAGATTCAGTGATTTGCTAAGAGGACGTAGAGCATATAGTCACACTCATGGCTATATTGTATTACAAAATAAAAATAGTAACAACATTTATTTGATACAAATCAGACTCAGCAAAGGGAAAAGGCACATGGGATAAAGTCCAGGGGAAGTCCAGGCGCCAGCTTCTTAGGCCTTTTCCATGGGAGTCACACAGGGCAAACGTAATTCTCCCAGCAGTGAGATGTGAGAACACGTGCAGTGCTGCCAACCAGGGAGGTTTGTTAGAGATCCAGTACCCAAGGTATTTCCTGGGGCTGGTCACATAGGCAGCTTCAGCCTGGTATGTATGTAAGTTCCATGCTTCCAGCGGGAAAGCAGGCATTCAGCATAAACCATGTTGTTTGTACAAATAGGGTAAGCACAGTGAGCCACTCTTTTTAAAAAAAATATATTTTTATTGATTTCAGAGAGAGGGAGAGAGAGAAACATCAATGATTAGAATCATTGATCAGCTGCCTCCTGCATGCCTCCCGGGGATCAAGCCCGAAACCTGGGCATGTGCCATTGGCCAGACCCAGGACCCTTCAGTCCACAGGCCAACGCTCTCTCCACTGAGCCAAACCAGCTAGGGCCAGTGAGCCACTCTGGTCAGTTCAGGGAATGGTGAGTTCCCAGATGCCAGCTACAGGTCAGTCTTCCCTGGAAGCAGGGATTTCAGTGGATAGCTGTTTCCTCTTTTTCTGCACAGCAGCAGAGCCAGGATTTGAACTGGAATTCATGCCATCACTCTTTACTTCTGCTTATGTCAGAGTGATTATTTAAATGGTTGAAATGAGGATACTATTTTGCAGGGTATAAATAGTAAACTGCATAAGTTCAGTTACTGACACACTGACAGTTCTCAAGGAATGCTAATTCATGCCTCTCTCTGATGAATAAGTGAAGGGGATGGAGTACTGTTTTGAGTTAACTGTAACTCCAGAAATGTAGAAGCACCAAGAAAATAGGCATAGGATATATTTATTTTCTGGAAGCTGAGTTGATTCTTTGCCCTAAGTAATTAACTCTCCTGTCTTTATTTTTACTTTCCAGCGGATGATATGGGATTAGGAAAAACCCTGACAATGATTGCACTCATTCTGACCCAGAAGGATCAAGAGAAAAACAAAGAGAAGGACAAAAACACGACCTTGACTTGGCTTTCCAAAGATGGTATTCAAGTGCCTTCGTGGCCTGTCATTTCCTACATCAATCATTTGAGCCAGTGGAGAGTGGAAACTTTTAAGCCACAGAAGTACACCTTTGGTCATATTTAATTAATCTATTGGAAATCTAGTGTTAGACTACTTTTCTACAGTATCATTTCTGATGCTGAATATGCTAATTTAAGTGATCTTTTTTCTCTTTTAATATAAACTTAGCTTGACCTGTGAACTAGAATAATTTTGTGGAGAGAGCTAAGGCTCTAGGAGACAGTCTATACATAATGATTACTTTTAGTAATATTGAGGATATAACCACAGGATAAGTCCAGATTAGTTAATGTATTATTTTTTGAAGCAGGATCTGTCACAAACTCAGATTTGAGCCACCGTAGCAGAAGCTGTTTTCCATGTTTCTGAAGTTCTGGAAGTTTCCGGATTCTAGACAATTCGTATCTTATTTCATTCTGTTTTTAATCTGTAATGGCTATAAGTACTTTAAGTCCTGTGTATTGTTTATAGACACCACCACAGTAAGTTGCCATGGACACAGTACATTTCTCAAGTGGTTAGATAGTTAAAAAAATCAGTGACCGTCTGCTCTCAAGCCCCTGATGACCACTGTTGCAGCTGGATCCTATGTCCCTGTGTGGAGTAGCAGCTTAGGTGTGCACACACTTACACTTATGCACACATGCACGCATGTATACACAACACACACACACGGAATGAGGGGCAGTGGTACAAATACTACATTACTACCTGGTTCCAAAGTAGTGTTTGCCCATCTTAGGGGTTTTTCTACTTACATTTTAATGTAGATATAATTAAGTTAATGCTTTCCAGAAAAAAATAATAATACTCCCCCATAAAGCCCAGGTTGAGTTAGGATATGATCCAGCTTCTACCTTCTGGCCACTGAGAGTACACTGGTTTTTTTGGTTTTTAGATTGAAGTTGTGTACCACATGCTTTCCTCTCCTTTTTTAGCCTCTCTGTCTGACACCTATGTAAGGGTAAATAAGAAGTAATTAAGTATTTTGAGTTAAAAGGCCATCGCTTCCCTTTCCTATTCTGCTTATCTATGTGTAGAAATAAGAGCAGCAGTTGTTAAAAATATTGATTGAAGGAATGAAGCCAGTCGAGAGAAAAAGTTAAAAGGCCATCGCTTCCCTTTCCTATTCTGCTTACCTATGTGTAGAAATAAGAGCAGCAGTTGTTAAAAAAATATTGATTGAAAGAATGAAGCCAGTCGAGAGAAAGGTAATGTCTCTCAGAAGCTAAAAGCTGTTTAATGGGTGTAACTAGGTGTTGATTTTTTCCTCCTGAGACTCCACGGAGTTTACTTCCCATGGAACACTTATCATCTGTCCTGCTTCCCTGATCCACCATTGGAAAAAGGAGGTGGAGAAACGTGTGAGCCACAACAAACTGAGAGTCTATCTCTATCATGGCCCAAACCGGGATCAACGTGCAAAAGTGTAAGTGCAGAAATGTTGAAGTCACTGGGCTTCAGAGGCCTCATTGACTGCCTGCTTTCCCTGAGGTTTCATTTAATCAGAACTAATGATATTGTCAAGACCAAAGGTACTCTTATCTCCAAACAGCCTTCACCTATATTAAGAGATAACTCTTGAGAGAAATGGTGTTCTTTTGGCACTGCAAAAAAAGCTGCCATGTGAGCAGGCCAAACACGCCTGAGTTGTCAGCCAGGCAGCAGCTGCATTCCCTGGTAGAAGAGGCTCTGTCACAGGTATTTCATGATGGTGAATTTCTGATTCCAAATTCACATTCTTTTCTGTTAGTGTGAATGGAACTAGCCCAGTCTTAAAGAGCATCTTGATACAACTATTAATGATTAGTTGATGTAGGCCGATTATATTTTTACTAGAGGCCCAGTGCATGAAAGTAGTGCACGGGTAGGGTCCCTAGGCCAGGCCACCGATCAGGACTGATCGGGGCCTTCCGGCTGCCGGCTGGGGCCTCCCTTCCCTGGCTGCTGGCTGCCAGCCAGGGCTTCCTTTGTTCCGTGCTACCCCCCTGGTGGTCAGTGCACATCATAGCGAGCAGTCGAACTCCCAGTCGAACTCCCGAGGTGACACTTTGCATATTAGCCTTTTATATATATAGATGACTGTATTTTTCATATGTGAATGGTCTAAGAAGTTTTAGATGCAAGAGTTTATGATTAGACCTAACTGTGAATCCCCGAGGAGGAATGATCAGGAGGGGGAATATTTCCTCAGATGTTAAATTGAGCCCTAGTCTTTGTCTTTTGGTTTTAAATAATTTGGTTTTTTTGTTCCTAACTGTGATATAAGGGTCTGGGTTGAATACTTGCTGATCTAGTTAAGAATGGATTTGTTGCCCTAACTGGTTTGGCTCAGTGGATAGAGTGTCAGCCTGCGGACTGAAGGGTCCCAAGTTCAATTCCGGTCAAGGGCATGTACCTTGTTTGCGGGCACATCCCCAGTAGGGGGTATGCAGGAGGCAGCTGATTGATGTTTCTTTCTCATCGATGTGTCTAACTCTCTCTCCCTCTCCTTTCCTCTCTGTAAAAAATCAATAAAACATATTTAACAAACAAACAAACAAAGAATGGATTTGTTTCCACTTCTCTCCCCCACCTCTGATAGTGAATCTTTTATCCCCTAAAGAACAGGACAGTGGTCTTTCAGGGGTAAATTGCCAGATTGGTGACCCCTATATAAGGCACCAATTCTTGTGACTGAGAGTCCCTTCAGCCGACAGGGCATTGGGGCCGCAGCAGCAGGCCTGCATGCTTCTCCGGCAGAGAGTGCTGTGAGTAGCCTGCCTGTATTTAGAAATAAATTGCATCTCATTGGTTTGCACTTTGGTCATACCTGGTTTGGTATTCAGAGTGTACTAGTGGACTGATTGGAATCATTCTCAGTTATACTTTATATAATGCTAAGGCCACCTGGAGTCCTTGCTGCCTCTCTGAATTACGCATATCATTTTTATCAAAGGTATTTATGGATGTTCTCTCAGGTTCACATTATTAAGCTTCTTTAGGAAAAGATTTGTGCCTTTCATTAAGAATCTTTACATGTAAAGAGTGTAGGCAAGGTAAACTGAAAGTTACAGCGTGATTATACCCACATGTCAAAGCTAGATCAATGGGTTTTTGAAGTCCATTGGAGAACAAAGAGGAGAAAGCATCCTTGATGAAAGGCAAACTGCTTTGAGAGTCTCTACTTCCCTGGGACTGTAGCATCATCTATGTCAAGTCATTACTAAATGTTAGTTCCCAACATTCTGTACAGGCCAGATATGAAGGTTAATATGAGCCCACCTGGTTCTCCTTTATGACTCATTGGATGGGAAGAGGGAGGCTGTTCTTGTTATAGTGAGTAGACTGTAGAAATGATCAGAGGGAAGAGGGAAGGAAGCCAGATGAGTCAAGTTTACCTCTCCAGAATCACGTGTGTTGATGAAGGCATAAATGAATGAATTCTGCCGTCTGTCCATCCAGCCATAGGCATTTTTATGAAGAGATCAGCTCTGCTTCTCATTGTCAGACACAGGGGATCGTTTACCATTTGCTTCGTGTTATATCTACACAGCCTCTCTACGTATGACATCGTCATCACCACCTATAGCCTTGTGGCCAAGGAGATCCCCACGAAGAAGCAAGAGGGACTGGTCCCGGGCCCAAACCTCAGTGAGGAGGTGAGGCTGGGGGCTGCCAGGGACGGAGAGGGGGAGCCCCATCTCCTTTCGCTCAGTCTTGTCACAGCATCAGAGAGCAGAGGTACCCTCCTGTGAGGTCAGGAGTGTCCTAGCCGGTCCACCTGTGGAAACGAAGCGCTCTCTGTCCCCTCTTTTGTTCTAGACCACCTCCTCAGTGATAAAGGGTGAGGCTTGGCACAGTTTTAGCTGTTTGTGTTTTTTTTTTTTTTAAGAAAGTGATAACTACATCACAGTTGTGGTGGTCATCACATGATTATAGGAATACCTCACTTGTTGCAATTTTTACTTTAGAATCTGTGAGATATCCTCTCAGGATATGTTTTATATTTGGTGTGAAGACTGGTATTTTAGGACTAATATTTTGGTATTAGGCTATCATTCCCTGCCCCTCTCCAACTCTCAGGAAAAGGGGTTGAAATAATAAGGCTACACATGGGCCAGAGGCTAAATGATAACCAGCGAAAACCCTGATGTTTGCTCTGCACTTGGGAGTCGCAGTTGTCTAGGGCGGAGGCTTTATTGCTTAAGTGACTAGGGCTTTTTTTGTCCTGAAAATACAGTGTTGTTCCAGGAACTCCTCTTTAACATATGTTTTTACAATAGAATAGTCACAGATTCTGTATTTGGGGAGACCTCTGGAATGGAGACATCTGATGACCAACTCTGCCTTTTTGCAGATGATTAACTTTGCAGATTCCTCAGTGGTTCCTCATTGCTTTTAGGATAAAACCTTAATTTTTTTTACATGATATTTTAGGCTTTTATGACCTTGCCCTGCTTGCATGTCCCTTTTCACCTACACCCCAACCCTCCCTGTGGCCCCCCTTGCTCAGCCATAACAAGGTACATGTGCTGCTCCGCCAGCTCTGCCACCCTCTTGTGCCTTTGTTCACTCTAAGTGGAATGCTTTGCCTCCTGTTTGGTTAAATGTGTCTCTTATGCTTATGTGACAGCGCTCCATTTATCCAGCCAATATTGAGCTACTGTCTCGGGTATTATGGGTACAGAGCGAACAAGACTGGGTCCCTACTGTCATGTGCTGAAGGTTGCAGGGGGGCTTATTATACACTCACTGTGTTGTATGTAGTTATCTTGGTGCTTGCTTTTCTCTGGATTGTGAGCTTTCTGAAGGTAGGAACTGTCCCTTTGTATGGCTTAGTATCTCACATATGAAAGTAGACTTTTAGTAAGTTTTCAGTGATTTTTTTGTAAATTTAGTAAATATTTTATTGAATGAGTGAATACCTAGTAAAGTCCTGACCCATATCCATTGCTCAAAAGTGGATTGAAAGAATAAAGGAAAACTCATATTAGAAAACATTTTATTCTTGAGCTCAAGGACTGGGACACTCAAGTGACTCGTCTATTTGGACCCATTGAGAGTTTCCACTCTCGGTTTCTTAAGCTTAATGCTTATTTCAGTTTACCTCAAACTTGAAGGTCAGATGGGTCTTCAGTGGAGGACCCACTTGTTTGTTGTCTCCCCTTATCTTCTTGAAGACATACGCGTTTTCCCATACTGTTGTTGGGTTTCACTGGTGTTTCTTCCAGGGTATTGCAACACCTTTGCTTCGCATAGTCTGGGCCCGAATCATCCTGGATGAGGCTCACAATGTTAAGAACCCCCGCGTGCAGACTTCCATAGCCGTGTGTAAGCTGCAGGCTCGTGCCCGTTGGGCCGTCACTGGAACCCCCATTCAGAACAACCTGTTGGACATGTATTCACTGCTGAAGTGAGTAAACTCTTTGGAATTCTGTAAACGTGAACCCTGTCAGTAACCTTCCTAATTATTTCGTATCTCATGGTAAAGCTCTGGTGTACGCCTGGTTATCTCATGTAGCAGATGGCAAGCCTCTCAACCTTTAAAGGGCAAAAGAGTTAATATTTATGAGAAAAATAACCAGTTGATTGACTGGCTGATATGGGACTTTGATTACATTTAGCCAATATATATGGAAAAATATAAAACAGATTAAATTAAAGGAAACAAAATCACCTTTCTTCAGTCCAGTGAATGTTTTGGGCTATTTCTGCTTTAAAGCATATGACCTGGGGTCAGGACTATAATTTATTTGAAGCAAACATAAAAGAATGCTGATTTTAAAATACTTGCTTTTATTAAAGTCAGCCTGTAAGAGGATATGGAATTTCTTTGCTAGCCTTTTAAGCTTTAGGAATAAATTCTAGCTATTGGTTATATGTCCTGTTGTGACGATACAGACAGTGTGTTAATGGGAAAGTTCACAGTTTTATAATGTGGTTTTCGTTGTTGACCTAGGTCCTTTTGATCTGTCTAGCAGAGCTTTACTATGACATTCCTTTTAAAAATGATGGGATGGCAGATGTAACAAAATCTGATTTGTTTTTCATCTGATGTCTTTCTTTGAACCTTTATTCTATCCTCCCATACTTTTCCTTCTTTCTATGTCCTTCTTCCCAACAAAAAAGATTTCTCCGTTGTTCTCCATTTGATGAGTTCAATCTGTGGAGGAGCCAGGTTGACAATGGTACAAAGAAAGGAGGTGAACGGTTAAGTATTTTAACCAGGAGCCTTTTGCTACGGAGAACAAAAGACCAGCTGGACTCCACCGGCAAGCCCTTGGTAATCTCATTTATGTGTGTCCAAGGGGGAGGCCAGGGGAGGATGGGGACCATGTCCTTGTCTTGGGTTGAACAGCCATCTGCTTTGCTTCGGGAGCCTCTGAATCCCACTTTCCAGGGCAGAGCCCTGGGTTGCTGTCCTGCACCTGTGTCCCAGCAGCCCTGCCGTGCTGTGTGTTAGCAGCCCTATTTTAGGGAAGGGTGGAGGCTGCTGTCCAGCCTTGACTAGACTTCCAGTGTCAACTCTGGGAATTTACTCGAATATTCAGTTAATTTCTATAACTTCATCCCAGCTGCTTTTTCCCTTTATTTTCCCAGGTGGTGCTGCCCCAGCGTAAATTTCAGTTGCACCGTTTAAAGCTTTCTGAAGAGGAAGAGACTGTTTATAGTGTCCTTTTTGCAAGATCAAGGTGTGTGCCAGGAAGAAGCACCTTCTCACATGTACTGTTGCTTTTCTGTCCTTGGCTTGGCAGTGAGTCGAGTGTCAAGTCTTCTCAAACTGTATTTATAATGTTATTGATAAGGCGGATACCTGTTCCTTTTTTATACTCTCCCTGTCTTGCTCCTTACCCCCTCCCCAGCTCACCTTTGTCTCACTGACATTGAAGGCTTTTGAAGGTGCTCTTCATTGGCTTCCTTGCACAGAAGTGCTAGGGTGTGGTCACTGCACCAGGTCATCTGGTCCTCGTGGGGCCATGTTGGGAAGTTATCTCTTTGACCTTTGACCTGTTACCCAGCATCTCATTGGAACTTAAAAACAAAAAACTGCTCCGTAATCCTTGTCATCTGGTCTTTGCACTTTCTGTAAAACCCTTCTCCTTTCCTGACTCCAGATTTACTCTCCCACTACCTCTCACTTCCAGCATAAATGTGTTTTTTTCTCTTTGTATACCTCATATTTATTAATATTTATCAATAAATAATATTAATAAAACATTATACTAATTAATAATATCAACATATCAGTGTATTACATATTAATATTTAATGTTCTAACATTTTGCATTGATATTTATTAATTATTTAAAAATGACTTGGGGTTTTTCAATAGTTAGTTTTCGTTGCCTTTGGGCCAGTGCTTGCTATGAGCCTGACATCATTTAACAAGTCCACCTTTATAGTTCTTCAAGGTGCTACTGCAAGCACAGTTAAGCAGTGGCCATTGTAAACCTATTTAGTTGTAGCGAACATTATATGTGCATTTTCTTTTTTGATCTGAGGCAGATCAGCTCTACAATCCTATCTAAAAAGACAGGAAAGTGGGGATAAGCAATCTGGACGAAGCCCTGATAATCCATTCAGTAGAGGTAAGCAGTGGGGCACTCAAACATAACTAATGACAGTGTGCAGTCAGATTCATAAAATTACAGCAGGGAGGTGTGGATTCTTGGTATCAGAGATTTGACCTTAGCTGGGAACCTCAAACCATAGTGTATATACTGATCTGTAAGCATCAGTCCTGGTGATCTAAGCTTCTTTTTAATTATTTTCAAACTCTGATCTATTAAATATAAGTAGGTCAATAAAGAAAACCAGCATTTCATTTGGCTTATTTAGTATAGAAGTGTTACAACTAATATCATTGAGCCTCAGATCAAAGAAATTTAAAATAGCATCATTTAGTTCTTGATTTGTCCTCATACCTCTGTTTTAAGCCCTTACTGTTTCCTATGGTTTGTTTTCCCTCCTGAAGTGGCACAGGAATTTGGGTCTAGTGGGCCTGCACGCTCTGTGGCCACAGACTCACAGAAATCCAGCACCGTCCACATATTGTCACAGTTGTTGAGACTCCGCCAGTGTTGCTGTCATCTCTCTTTGCTAAAGTCGGTAAGAAAAGCCTTTAGCTTCGTGCCCAGAAGGGCTGCCAGGAAATTCCTGTCTTTCTGCATCTGGGACCTAGTCTGCTGGACCAAGGAAAATGGGGTTTGGGTGTGTCTTTGGTTTTTGGTGGGACAGAAAAGAGGGTGCTTGTTTATTTTACTTTGTTTTACATTAATTTTTATTGATCTTGATAATTCCCATGGTGTTGAGAACAGTTTTTATTGTTTGTTTTGTTTTAAATAAGCTTTTTACAAAGAATGGAAAATAGCATTTTGTTAAGAAGGAAACCATTTATGAATACTTTGGTATTTTAGGATATCATAAAGCTAATTTAGTTACTTTTTTTTCTGCCTTTAGGCAGTAGGACTTTTAGGTCTAGTTGTGAAAACTCAAGTATTCATACAATTTGAAAAGTTGCCTTTATGTTTGAGAGAGGTACATCCATAATTAAGAGGAGTGTTTTATTCTTTTGAGGAGTAGTTGTAATGTATCTTGATTAACAGTACCTTAATTTACTGTACTATCCCAGCTGGGGAAAAAAGAATGATCATGTGATCTATCTGGCAAGTCACTAAAAAGTTTCGTTCTTTGATTTATCTTCAATCTGGTGAAAAAACTTGCAAAATTACATTTTTAATCGTGGTGTCTCTGAGGAGCTACTGATGATCAATGAGAAGACATTTTGCTGTGTGGAGGGTTACCAGTCAGCACTTCATTGGCAAGTCCTGTGGCTTGCCGCCTCCGTGCCCACCTGCTCCCGTCCCGTCTGTCTCCTGCTCAGGCCCTGGATCCAACAGAACTGAAGAGCGAAGGCCTGCTCCTTTCCCTGGAGGATCAGCTCAGCGCTCTGACCTTGTCCGAACTCCAGAACTCAGAGCCATCTGCCACTGTTTCCCTGAATGGCGAGTGCTTCAAGGTGGAGCTATTTGAAGACACAAGAGAGAGCACCAAGGTACTTTGTCGCCTCTATTCTGGCGGACAGAGTTGGCCTCCTCACACATTTGTCCAAGAGGGTACAGTCCTTTGATGGCAGAGCTAGAACTGTTCGATTTTAGCTGGTCAAATTCTCCCTCCAGTCTTAAATTCTAATTTTATTTCACAAATAAAACTAAAGTTAGGTAGTGGGCCAGCCCAGGCATGAAGGCAGCTTTTCGGTCATGGATTACTGGGAAAGGAGCCGATCAGGTTTACGCTGGGACAGGGCCACAGTGAGCGAGCAATTTGTTTTGGGAAAGCTTTAAAGGGAAACAACAAAAGCTGGACCCTAGAGGCTGTGTAATACATCTGAGTGCCAATGGCTCTGACTTGTTGAAAGGCTTCCATCTGCGCTAGTGTTTCCCACACGGCCTCCTATCTCCATCAGTCATTCTGTTCTGCTCATTAGAGCTCTTTAAGGCGGAGGGCCCTGTGAGAGGAAGGCTGAGAGGCGCTGCAACTTGAGCCCTGCCTTTCATCTCACGCCCACTGCTAGCCTCAGCCTCTTTGTTCAAAGGCTTCTTAAAAAAGTAACTAGAAAGGCGGTCACTGCCAAGGGAATGGTGTTACTTAAGAATACTTTTAATTAAAATTTTAAAATATTTACCTGGGTCTTTACCACTAATAACTGAGAGAGACATAAGAAGAGTGCCATATGTGGCCAGACTTCCTGTCCTGGCACCTTCAGAGTTTGTGAGTGGGTTAAAACTTACATTCCTAATAATTCGTGTTCCTTGTCTAAACTCGGGTAATGTTTATTCACAAGGCTTCTTAGCATAAGCCCATTAGCGATAGCTCACACCACTGAGGTTGCTCTATGAAGGGAAGGGAGTTTTCTCTGGTTACATAAACCTGAGCTCAGGCAGAATGTCACTGGGATTTGACCCCAGCACATGGACCATGAATCCTGTTCTCAAGAGTTTTCTCAAAATACCTGTGGCCAGTCTTTTCACATGGCAATCAGAGTACTTTCTAGAACCTCGAGTTGCCAAGATACCACATACTTCACGTACCTGCTTTTTTCTTCCTACTGATTCAAAATGGTACGGTCCTGTGACTCCCTTCCTGCCCGGCATCAGCACGTGTGGGGGCCTCTATAGGTCACTGCTATAACCATGGTGTAGACTAGTATAGGGGCTGAGGGACCTCAGAATTCATCTGCCTCAGCCCAGTTTTTTACTGGTGTAGAATCTGAACTCGTAATGGGGAGTTCCAAAGTGATACAGTCATGTGGCGGCAGAGTAAGGATTTTCTTCATCTCCTGGTTCCTGGTCTAATTTTCTTCCTCCATCATTCTGGGGATGACCTCTGGGGCCCTTCGGAGGCTTTTGCAAGGTCATTCACATTAGCAGTCAGGAGGAATGCACTGAGCTGCTGTCCAAAGTCCTGCCCATGTGTTCTTATTGACTGGTCCCCTGTGGACTCAAATTTGACAAATAACCAGAGAGCTTGTTTGAACGCTTTAGCAAGTGTTCCTCAGTCTGGACACATCCTCTCCTTCAACAACATTTGGAGCAGGCCTTCAATTGGGGAAAGCCTTTTTACCTTCTTCCCCAAATGTTAGGATGCTACCTTCTCTGGTCTAGTCGTGTGCTAGGGGTACAGAAGTGAACCAGACATATGCTGGCTCTGCCTCCTTGGAGCATCTCAAGTTATGGAAGCAAGAGATGATTAAGTGAGCAATGAATATATAGCATGAAGAAGATCTTGGTGATTGAAACAAAATGTGCTGTGGTAGCATGTAGGCAGTGGGCACCTGACCCATACTTTGGGGGCTAGGGAGGACCTTCAAGAAGAAGTGACATTAAGCTGATGGGGAACAGAACGGACAAAGATGAGACAAAGCATGGCTTGGTGAAGGAAGAAGTTTCGTATGATTAGAGTGTCATTTGAGGAGGGCATAGTGAGAGATGGAGCTGGAAGCAGAGGCCAGAGCAGCCAGGATCAGTGTACAGAGCTTGGGCTTTATCCTCAGGGGGGAGCCACTCAAGGGGCTTGAGCCCGGGAGGGAAGTGACACGCTGACATTTTAGAAATAGCTGTCTGGCTGCAGAGACGAGAGTGGGGTAGAGAGGGTCAGACCAGAGCAGAGAGGCCATCCAGGTGCCGCTCAGTAATTCCGGAGAGGGACAATGAGAAGAGTTCTTAAGCTACATATGTTAATGTAACCTTTTCCAGATTTCATCTCTGTTGGCAGAATTGGAGGCAATCCGAAGATATTCAGGGTCTCAAAAGAGGTAAATGTGTTATCTCATTATCCAGGTATTACTTGTAATTAAGCAAGAAAGTTTGGTATTGCTGATAGTTGCAAATCTTAGTTTTTGATATCAAGGACCTTGAGTCATGTTCAGCAGAAAGCACTGACGTTATAGCCCAACTTCCCTCTGATTTCTAATTAAAGTATTTGTGGCACTGATTAGAAAGGAAGTCCCTGGAGGACCAAAGAAAGCTAAGCCTCTGAGAAATGTATTTGTGGCACTGATTAGAAAGGAAGTCCCTGGAGGATCAGAGAAAGCTAAGCCTCTGAGAAGTGTTTAAAAGTAGAGCAGTATCTGAAGAAAATCAAGGGTAACAGATGCAAAAGGGAGGGAGAACTG
>NW_005354632.1:417379-427521 GCF_000412655.1 Myotis brandtii | reverse complement strand
TATGAAGTAGCAACGAAAATAATTTTATGGTTGGGTCACAACATGAGGAACTGTATTTAAAGGGCCAGACGGTTGAGAACCACTGGTTTAAAAGTAGAGCAGTATCTAAAGAAAATCAAGGGTAACAGATGCAAAAGGGAGGGAGAACTGTGTGAGCAGACCAGGAGTCCATTTGCTGTTTGTTTCAACTTATGTGTGTGTTATAAACCTGCATTTGTATATGTGAACTATTTTTATCTAAAAACTTCAAACCCTAATTAACACAGGATGGAGGGGTTGGGTGAGGGGAGTAGAGAAGTCCTAGCAGCTTGTTATTCTGACTGGCGACAGGTCCCTCTCTGCAGGACCACAGAGCTCCTCTGGGTGAGCACTTGACCCCCAAATAGTAGGAGGCTGCAGTGCTTACCGGAGTCTAGTCACTACTGTATCCTCACTTCATTCAGTACCAGATAGATCGTAGGCTGGATCTGGAAACAACTTGGAGCATTATAATCTTTTTTACCATGTCACAATTTATCTATTTATCCACATATAATCTTAAAATGTGACCTAAGCATGTGCCTTTCCCTGTAGGTAACAGAAGGCCTTTCCTCTTCCACATGACAACTGAATCTTAAGACTCACAGGGGCATGACAGGCTGCAGATGAGTTTAATCTGTTTGGGGGGTTGTTTTATCCTTCCTTCCAGTGTCATTGTCTCTCAGTGGACCAGCATGCTGAAGGTTGTAGCTTTGCACCTGAGGAGGCACAAACTGACCTACGCCACCATCGATGGCTCTGTCAGCCCCAAACAGAGAATGGACTTGGTAGAGGCATTTAACAACTCCAGGGGCCCCCAGGTACGAGCTGGTCACATCAGAGTTAGAGAATTAAGAGCAAATTTTTCTCCGTTATACAGAGAATTCTAATGTAGCAGCTCAATTTAAATATATTCATAGCTTTGATCCCTCCAGGTCTTTTAAATTTATTAGACATTTATGGGGTACATATCAAAGTATGCAGATACTCTAAAGAATAAAATATGAGGGCTAAAAGGAGAGGGAGAGCAGAACTGGATAGGTTCAAGAGAATCTTTGTGGAGGAGGCAAGTTTTAAAAAATGGGTAGGATTTGGAGATGAGGAAATATGGGGGGACGTGGAAGAACGAGGCATCTGATGATGGATAGTAAGACTTTGGAAAGCATTCGTGAGTGACGGGAGGATCATAGAGGTGCTGAGGGTGGGGGTGCAGAGACGGATGGGATAGACAGAATCTGGTTAAAGGGAAGTGTATTGAGCTAGCCACCCCCAGTCCTCTAGAGTGTAGTATTTGTATATTTTGGCAGGCACACAGTGTTTTGAGATTCACTCACCAAAAAACTGAAATGAGAATTTTCTTAAAGGTGGGGCATTTCACAGTTTCAAAATTTACGGCAGCAGAAGGAAATTCGATAGGAACTTGGTGCTGCTCTGTACTGATGTTGGCCTTGAACCTGGGACAGAGGAGAGCGTATTACATGGAGTTACTGATGTGCTTTCTTTTGTAGGTCATGCTCATCTCTCTTTTGGCTGGAGGTGTTGGTCTAAACTTGATTGGTGGAAACCACCTTTTTCTTCTGGATATGCACTGGTAACAACAGTTCTGGATTTTTCTTGAGTTTCACAGCAGAGCCGGGGATCAGCAGGCTGGAGGGGCAGCAGGGCCTGTCTTCTTTGTTGACTCGGCTCTATCAGTGTTAGGGAGATGCTGCTGCACACGTGTGTGGAGATGCAGGGCTAGTGGACAGCCCTGAATTCCTGACCAGCAAGGCTTCAAATGCTACTGAAAATAGTCCATTCACTTTATTGTTATTCTAACGTCTGTTTCCATGGAAACTGGGAGCAAGGCTTTTCCTATGACTAAGACCTAAGACCTGCATCCCTCAGTTCTGACTCTTCAAAATACCATATTTCAGACATATGTGTTGACCTCCAGGGAACTCTCAACCCTAGAAAAGAGGGAGCAGCATTACTCTGTCTAAAAGGAAAAGGGGGAGGGATTTTCTAATTATGTTAGGACTACACTTAACACGTCGCCCTTGGCCTCCCACGTAGTGTCAACACCAGGAGCATAATAGCAAGCACCTTTCCCGGAAATAAGATAAATGAGTATGTGTTGTCAGGAGAAAGTGTCATAATTAGTCCCAGCTTTTGGTTTTCCGTTTATGCCAGCCAGGGATTGGTGCATGTGGGTCTAATTCTTTGGCAGTTGAATCACAGAATATGAAAGCTGAGAAAGGTATTCAGCTCTCACATTTCTAGGTAGCAGCCAGGAATGTAGAGGGTTGAGGTTAGATGACTTGCCCAGGGTCCCCCAGCTAGTTAGTGACCGAATTTGAATGTTGGTTCCACCTCTGTTACTGTTTGAACTGATGATAATGCTGAGTCACTATTAGCAGTGACCCCATTTTCTCATTAGAGAGCGGGAAATATCTGACACCACACTGTCTGCGGCCAGTATAGCCAGGACAGGGATCTGCAAGCTTTTTCTGTATATAGTTTAGGCCAGATAGTCATTATTTTAGGATTTGAAGGCTGCATAGGTCTCTGTTGTATATTCTTCATTGTGGGATTTTGCTTGTTTTTACAATCCTTTAAAGCTGTGGCAACCATTTTTAGCTAAAGAGCCATACCAAAGTCAGGCTGTGGGCTGGATTTGCCTATGGAGTTGGCTGCCCTGGCCTAGGATGTCTGTGCCATTGAGCTTTACCTCTTTTCTACCAGGAACCCCTCACTTGAAGATCAAGCTTGTGACCGAATTTATCGAGTAGGACAGCAGAAAGATGTTGTCATTCACAGGTAAGTAAGGGTTTCCCAGGACCTAGGACCCTCCCCAAGTTCTGCTTTCATGCCAGTCTTTCTTGCGTAGTATTTTAATAGAATGTAAAGTATTTGGTGATCGTTTTACTAATGATGCTACTGAGGCACATCCCCCCTTGGACTCGCAGTCAGGAAGGGAACACAGGCAATTGGAGGATGACCTTGGAATTGGCCTCTGCAAAGAAGAGCAAGTTGTCTAGAGTAGTGAGCCTTAGCTCAGTCAGGGCAGCCCATGAAAAGACCCTTGCCCTCTCTCCCTCACCTGCTTATAACTTTTATTTTGACATAATTTCAGACATATAAAAAATGTAAGAATTCTTATAAGAATAATACCCAAAAAATCCTGCGTGCGTGCGTGTGCATGTGTGTGTTTGTGCGTGCGTGTGTGTGTGTACATGTACATGCAAACTTTTTTCTGCACCATTTGAGAGTAAGTTGCAGGCATGGTGCTTATTTATCCCTAACTACCTTACTATGCATTTTCTAGAAATAAGGACATTTTCTTACATAACCACAATAAAATGTTCAAAATCGGGCTGTTAACAATGTACTACTGATATAATACCTAAGCTATGGACTTTATTCTGTTTTGCCACTTGTTTCAATGACGTCTTCTCTGCAAAAGAAAATACTAGATCCTGCGAAGCATTCTGTTGTCATGACTCTTCTCTCCTTTTATGTGGAATAATATCTCAGTCTTTTTTGTGTTTTATGTTTGAAGAATACAAGCCAGTAATTTTGTAAAATAGTCCTCTGCTCGGGACCCTCTTCTCTTTAAAGACAATGAAACCTGCCTTGATGCTACAGTCCTCTAGCTGTGGACCTCTTTTTCTCCTTCCGTTTCAGGGTCACCTTTCCTGGAGAATTAGAAATCACTGACTGTCTTTACTTGCTTAGCTCCCATTCATTCCTCAGACTTTACCAACTGACTTTCACCCTATTGTTCCACTGAAATTACTCTTGCTAAGGGCACCAGTAAGTCCCAAAATTTGCCAACTACAGCAATTATGTTGGCTTTCCTGTCTTGAGCTCTCTTCTCACTCTGGATGCACCTCCCTAAAAATCCTGTCGACTCCAGTAACTCCCACATCTGTATCTTCAGTTCCAAGATCTCAACTCCAGACCCGATCAGTATCTGAATCTGACTGCCCAGATTCTCACCCATTACTCATTGAGCGTTAACTCCTCGGTGGAGCCTCCCTCAGTACTCCAGACAGATGTACTTGCTCCTTTTGCACACTGGACATGCTTCCATCATAGCACTTTCTGGCTAGTATTATTATTGTTTATTTTAATCTCTTTCTTTTGGGTTCTCTTTGAGAGCAAGACTTATGTTAATCTCTCTATACCTACACTTAGCGTAGTACATGGCATATAGTGAATGCTTAATCAGAAGAGGTTGCGTGATTGAATGACAACAATGGCATTTCCTCAGTTTGTAAAACCTGTTACAGTGTGAATTAGCCCAAAAATCAGATACTCTGTTTAAACCAGCACACAGGCCTAGCGAAACTTCCTTTCCATCTTATCAAGGCAGAGCTGTTTGTGTAAAAGCTGGCTCTCTATGCTTTCATGGATAGGGATATCTTTTGCTCATATTGGCATTTCTCAATTACCTGCTGCAGAAAGAAATAAAAAAGTCAATCTGAGTCACATCATTTTAAATGGACATATATTTAGTCTGGGTTGTCTGGGTTGCCTAAACTTAAGAGTTCTTAACCAAACCTAAGAAAGCTTAAATAAAGGAAGACACCCCATTTAAAAACTAAAGCATAAATAGAAGTTTGAACATGTTATTAGATATGCTGCCTTGGATTTCTAATTGTTTGCTTGTCTGTGTTTCAGATTTGTTTGTGAGGAAACAGTGGAAGAGAAGATCTTGCAGCTCCAAGAGAAAAAGAAAGATTTGGCCAAACAGGTTCTATCAGGATCTGGAGAATCTGTCACCAAGCTGACCTTGGCTGACCTCAAAGTCCTTTTTGGCATCTAACTGCCTGTTTGTAGAGCTCAGAAGGGTGCCACTGTTGGTGTGTGTTAGGATCTGGGACCACGGCCTAACCATGGTCCCTTGGGCTCTCCTTGCGTTCCATGTCACCATCACGCCTTCTGCCCTCCTCAAGGGAGGCATACGCTAACCCCCAGAACTGAGTGAGTGACGCGAGCCGATACATGACTTCAGATGAAAGAAAATGTCTTTGCGCTGGGTAACTTTGGAAAACAACTCTGGGAGGGTTGTACGGAAGCTTCAGTAAGAGCTCTGTTGCCTTTCTCTTGTCAGCTGATGGGGACTTAGTGTTATTGCCTTTCTAACACCTCTTTCTCTCCTGCCCATGAGGCTGCTCCTGTAACCGTCTCTTTATGGGCCAAGCAGAGAGTGGACCTCACGCCCATTCCTCTGCAGTGGTCTCACTTCCAGGCCCTTCTCCTTCTCAGGGTAAGATCAGAGAGGTGCCCTATACATCATTGTGTATTGCTATCATATCATGTACTATTTGTGTCATAATTTAGTATTTTTATCATTTTTATATTATTTGTATTTTTACAAATCTACAGTATTCATAGCATTTAGTATTGTTGTGTTCTTTAGTCTTTGTACCATTGTATCATTTAGCATTGGTATAATCTAATGTGTTTGACAGTGTAACAGAGATAATGCTGTGTTCATTAAACCACATTTTCTTTCCTCCTGGGTACCCAGAGAGCCAGTCTTTACTGCAGTTACATGGGTCATATTACTGAGTTCTCATCCTGGGAATGAGGACAGAAGTGATGTAAGTCATTTTTTTATCTTTCCTCTATAACTTTGCAAGAGATTCTTCAGGCTGTTTCTTTCCTTACCAGCCCACTGGATGCAGAGGACCCGATGAAAGACTACAAGGCCCCAGAGAATTGCAAAGCCTCTAGATTAGAGATTCGTACCCTGGTTTTTGCCATGGACCCTTTTGGTTCCTGAGTGACTGGGACAAAAGTCTTCCCCATATGTGGTTCCCTTCTCACCCCAGCTCACCCACATTGCACTGTGACATGGTTTTTTAAGGCACAGAGATTTTAGGGTTGTTTATATAAGAGTTAGTACCCTAATACAAACCCTTTAGAATTTTATACTTTGGGAAACGAGTCAGATTTCCTTCTTCCCATTAGCAGCCTTTTCCAGAACACTTACTGTGCTAATTGTGCTAGAAAGAATTGTAGTTTTTCCTAGATAGACCACTACCCTCCTTTGAGTTGGGAATAGGAAACGAAATCCTCTGTTAACCTAGTCATGGTCTGGACATAGGGGCATTGGAACCTGTTTAAGCAAAAATGCCTTTCTAGGACAAGGCCTAAGGCAGTGATGGCGAACCTATGACACACGTGTCAGAGGTGACACGCGAACTCATTTTTTTGGTTGATTTTTCTTTGTTAAATGGCATTTAAATATATAAAATAAATATCAAAAATATAAGTCTTTGTTTTACTATGGTTGCAAATATCAAAAAATTTCTATATGTGACACGGCACCAGAGTTAAGTTAGGGTTTTTCAAAATGCTGACACGCCGAGCTCAAAAGGTTCGCCATCACTGGCCTAAGGCCTACAAAGGGAAAGATAGTATGGCCTGGTAGGAAGGGTTCGGTTTAGAACTTAGACTTAACTCCAGTTCCAGGTTCACCTTGGCTGGGGGTGTAACCTTGAAAAAAATCCTTCACTTCTCTACACTTTGGTTTCCATATTTGTAAGGTGGGTATTGTTTTCAGAACTCAACAGCCACAGTGCGGTCGCTGATAGAATCAGGAAATGAGAGATGTAAGATCACCCTCCCGGAGGTATGCTATAAGATCAGCACGCCCGGGCAGAGATAAGTGTCACCTGAGCAGCAGTGGCTCCCAGGCCAGCAAGAACGTATGAACCCTGCCTCTGCCCCTTGCTGATTGTCTGATATTAGGCTGGTTACAGATTCCCTGCCCATCTCCATTCTGTTATCTATAAGATACCTAGATTAGCATATATCTCAGTGTGCTCCACTGGGAATTCACTAACAGATACACCTGCTATGACCCGTTTGACTAAATAGACAGTGGGTCGCCATCAGAAAGCACGTTAGATGAACATAGTCGGTGTTCGTTCCAAGCACTGGTTAGGACAGAGGAGCTGTTAGCTTGGAAGTCCAAGTATTCTTGCTCTTGGTCTGGAGAAGGATGAAGGGATTATAGCCTACAGTATTTGGAGTCCATGGACCAATGTAATCTGCTGTAAGATTCCTTCTGGCATCATAAACAGCTTCTCTAGTGTTCCTTGTTCTGATGCTAAGCTAGCAAAGCCACCTAACTATGTCATGGGTGGGTGTTCCTGTAACAGTGAGATGCTGTTGATTAGATGTGTGTGTAGTAACAGTTGGAACCACTGTCCTGGTGGCGTGAACTATACTAAACATGCACCCTTAAATTCTAGCCCCAGGGTGAAAATTTCTCATGGATTCATTAACATAAGTGGCATGCTGGTGACTATCTCAGGCTCACGTTCATTTTAGTTACCGTGAGTCAGTTTTTTAAGCATAACCAGGTGCGTCTTTGCCCCCTCCAGCAGTGGGCCACCTCCCAGGGTGTAGTGGTCTCATCGAGGTGCTGCCCTCTGAGTCCTGGCAGTGCCAGGCAGCCTTCCTCTCTGACACCACAGCTGCCAGGTCTTGTTCCACCTGCCTGCCCACCTCACCAGACTTGGGCAAGGATGAAATAAGATGATAAGAGTTTTGTAAACCATGGCATGCCATACAAACACCAGTGTTACTGCTGTGGGACCAGGCCTGGGAATATGAGAATCCAGCTGCAGCATGGGTGTGGCTGAAAGAGCCAGATGGTGAACATCTGTCACCAAAGCACAACACTGCTGAGCACCAGTTTACGGGGTATATCCCATGGGACGGAATTGCCTCATGGAAGGTTTATAGTTTGACTTCTCTAGCAGAGTTGATCAAAAAAGGGGCATTCATTGTGCTTGCCATGGCTGGATGGAACCCTGGCCCTTTAAAAACCCGCCAAGGTTTTTAAACCTTGCATGCAGTCATCATGAACACCAGTGGGTGGAATGACATTTGTGGGACGCGACCCATTTCTCTAGGAGTGGTGATGTAGAAGGACTCTTAGGAGCACTGGGTGGTTTCCTCTCTGATGGTCTGTGTTGCCCAGTGAAGTGGCTGTCAGCAGGCCTCAGGTGAAGCCAGATTCACCCGCGCTAATGGGAGGACCATGGAGACGCCAGTGCTCGGTGTGACCTTTCGGGTTCTCTGAAGTCTTGCTGTCTACCGTAATGTCTGGAGAGAATTGGGTTTACAAAGTGGGATATTGTGCTACGCTATGTAGCATCTGGCCCTAGGAGAAGACAGAATTAAGAAGCATAACTGCAGTCACAAAGTGAGGTATGGTAGGAATTTAGAATTCCTAGGCATATAGCTTAGATTAAAATGTTTTCATAAATAAAAATGAAGTGAGGGTCAGTTCCAGTACCAAGTACCCCAGGACTCAGTAGCTAGAGGACAAAGCCTAGCCCCTGGGGAAGGAACGGGGACACACACATGTAGCTACACGGGGTCTTTACTAGCTCGAGTCCCTTTTTCCAGAATCGACAGCTGAATCTGAATGTAGGTAGAGTTTATATGTGAAAGAAAAGGTCGGGAGAATACTCTTACTGCTTAATTATTTATACATTAATTAAAATGTGTATATTAAATGTGTCAGGCACTGCTGGGCATTGAAAAGGTAAAACCAAAACCAATCCCCATCCTCCTGCGGCTACAGTCTAGGAGGGGGACAGGCATTACTCAGATCCTCATGGATGACTGTGACGTGCAATGGTGAGATCCGCATGGAGAGGTCCATGTAGCTGGGGGGGCTAAAAACTAGGTTTGACCTGCTTAGGGAAGACTTCTCTGAGGAAGTGATGAGGGAATTGGAATCAGTATGTAGAAAGTAACAAGGCCAAGAGAGAAATGCCTCTTCCTTATTCTGCTTAATTCGCATTCCCTTCACCCAACCGCCTCTTCACTGAGACAGACCTAACACCCGGGTGTACAGCCTCTGGAGTGAAGCTGAGTGACTATTGCACTTCAGAGATTAGAGAGTGGGTGGGCTGGCAGGTGTATGTGTGTGCTTGTTACCCAAGACAACCTCGGTGTTTATCCTGTTACAGTACCCCAGGGGACGAAGACTGTAATTATGGCTCTTTTTTCTGACCTATTAGCACCAGAGGTATAACTTACATCATAATACTGCATTGTGTGATGCTTCAGTGCTCACAACTCAAAGGTGATTTCTGAAGCACCTTGTTACACTTGGGGACAATTCCTAAATGCTCAGACTTCTTTTTCTCCTTACCTTGGAGTCTTGGGCTCTGCAGCTCACTCATACTTTGTCAGGTTTTTCAGCTGGCAGGGCAGCTCAATTAAATTGAGTGTAGATTCCACTGTAGCGTAGGCCAAGGACACCCCTACCCCCACCTGCACAATCTTTCTTAATATTTGTAATGGAACTGTTGCCATTAATATTGCTTAAGGGCTAGGGTGTTTGCCAAAACCTAGGTATCTTATAGAAGTTTTCTGTTGCTCATCTACGGTAGTGTTATCCAATTATTGAAATCTTTTCCAACTGGAATAAATAAGCTTTTTATCCTCATTTCTGAAATCTGATTCATTAAAAGACCATGGAGGGGTGGGGGATGATGTAAATACAATAAGCTTCTTCGTGGCAAGCAATTCCCTAAATGTCTAAGGTCATTAGAAAATTCAAGGCTGGTCCCTATGGTGCATTTCATTTATCCAACATGTTTGAGAGAGACCGAGATTTTTTTTCTAAGTGGTATTTGGTTAAATGGCAAATATTGGAGTTTGGGGAAGGGAAGTCTGGCTTGTAGAAAGATACAAAGGAGATCCAAACTAAAAATTCTACTAATCAAATTTTTATTCATTCAACAAAATATTGATTAAGCTCTACTGTGTGCCAGGAACAATGTAAGATACACAGGGACAATATAGTAGTTAATAAATGCCAAATCTCTGCCTTCATAGAGCTTACAGTCTAGTATAAGAGGACAGACAATAAACAAATAGAATATATATGGTAGATGGTGATTAAGCCGAGTAAAGGTAACATGGAGTCCTGGTGAGGGGAGGGTTGCTCTTTTATACGGTGTACTTAGGGACCTCTCCAGGAAGACACTTGACAAAGCAGAAACCTGGGGGGGGGGAGGTGATGGGGTGATAGGGCTGCAAGACAAGAGTACTTGGAGGATTTGAGAGCACCAGGCAGGCCAGCGTGGCTGCAATAGAGGGAT
>NW_005354632.1:397719-417339 GCF_000412655.1 Myotis brandtii | reverse complement strand
GGGCGGGCGGGTAGGGAATGAGAGAAAAGCAGGTCATCTACATGCTTTGTTCTGAGTGCCATGGGAATCCATTGGAAGGTGTTGAGCAGAAGCATGATCGCCTGGCAGGAGCAGGACTGCAGTAAAGGTATGAGGTTCTCTTTCAACACCACTTCCCTTTATCTACTTCCTACTTGTGTGCCCTTACCAAGTAGTTATCTAGGCTCTGGGGGTACGAGATGAACGTGGTATGGAGGGGGAGGAAGGGGACTTCCATCTAAACAGTAAGCTCACATTACAATCCATTGAAATTGTGCTAGTGAAAAGTGGACACGGTAAAAGGTGTTTATTCTGTAGAAAATATCTATATAAAATGTACCTCAGGGAGAAATAAAAAAAGGTTAATTATCAAAAAGTAAGGAACCAGCCCTAGCCGGTTTGGCTCAGTGGATAGAGCGTCGGCCTGCGGACTCAAGGGTCCCAGGTTCGATTCCAGTTGGGGCATGTACCTTGGTTGCAGGCACATCCCCAGTGGGGAGTGTGCCAGGCTAGCTTAGCTGTATTCCCAGTGGCAGTCCACTGCGTGCGGGTCTGCATGGCTAGGGCCACAGGGCTATGGAGGGAACACGGGAAAGTGCAGGGAAGCAGGAACAGAGCAAAAGAAACGAGGAATAAGAGAGAATTCCTTTCGGGAGTTTAACCTTAATATTTTGTGCACTTACAGTGATTTCACCCTCTAGTCAATGATCCTGTTCCTAGGTTTGACTGACAGACAGGCATCTTTCCTGCATCACCCCGACTTTATTGTGTATGTGTCCATCTTCCCCTCCCCCCAGTGATCTGCAGCGAATGGAACGGTGGTCCCCTGGAGAGTGTGAAATTGCAGCTTCCTGGCGAAGCGCCCAGATGGCCACGCTTATAATATCTGGCCTCCCTTTCCTCTTATTAACTAGCTAGTGACAAGAGTAACTACACTGTCCCCATGATCTTGAAGTTTAAGGGCATAGGTACTTTCATACCCATACAAACAGAAGACAGCCTCCTTTGACATATAGTGGTGGTGTCTTGTGCTCAACCGTCCACACATACAATCAGTGAATAACTCACAAAAAGTATTTGAGCTCGAGCATCTAGATAAGGCACTTTGTGTTTAATTCTATGCGTTTCTTCAGAATTAATCGAGGTCCGCGGTCTTCTGGTGATCTGAAGCTGTGCTGGCTGCAGCTTTAGCGGGTTGACCTAGGAAACCGTCAGAGTGCCACCGTCCTGAGTAGACTCCTTGCTGTGCTCTGCCCACCTGTCCACGTGCATTCTGACTTCTCAGTAAACTTCCCACAGCATGACCAGTGGGGACGACCTGGGTGGCCTTTGTGTCCATGGCCACAGCCTAGGTACCCACCTGTGCCATACAAAGAGGAGAGGGAAAAACACCATCAGAGTGAAGTCCAGCGGTTACCATGGAAATTACAACTCCTGGCAACATTCCAACTCCTGGATGTGAAAACATCTAATAAAAACCTGGTGAGGGGAACAAACTATCAGATGCCCCTGTAGTCAGGAGGACTCCCAGGACTGATGACAGCAAATCAAGTAAGGCTAGCTGAAGTTCTGAGAAGAGTGTTACTTTAACATTGTGCTAACTCAAGGAGATGAACTGGTTTAGATTTTAACTCTGAAATAATACAAATAAAAGAGAAGGATAGAGTAGTGGAAATAAAAAGGAAGATAGATCCTAAAATGTTTATAGCAAAGGGTGCAAAAGCCACACTTAAGGCCCACCATTGGAGTAAGGACACAATAGAAAGCTTTTAAAAACAGATCTCTTGCCTGAGCTGACCCCTTACCCCTGAGAAAAGAGTCAGACCTGGTTCAATTGGTTTAATCATCCAATCCCCATCCCTGCCTCGTTTGGAACTTCTTTAACCTTTTACTAGTAAAAGGAACAGGATGGGTTAACATTTGTTATCCTGCCCGGCTGCTGGAAAGGGCAGAACGGGAAACCAAGCATCCAGGGAGAAGCAGGGCTCATGGGATTGGTGAACTGTATCAAAATGAAAAGAGCTCAGAACTTGTAAGCTTGCTGTTTCAGTGTTCAGAACAAAGCTTTAAATGAAAGTTCTAGAACTGTGGTACTTGTATCCACAG
This sequence comes from Myotis brandtii, assembly GCF_000412655.1. NCBI lineage: Eukaryota > Metazoa > Chordata > Mammalia > Chiroptera > Vespertilionidae > Myotis > Myotis brandtii. The sequence goes on along the minus strand of NW_005354632.1, from coordinate 415,215 downwards.
ACTATATTCTTTCTTTCTTTTTGTTTTGTTAATCCTCACACAAGGATATTCCTCCATTGATTCTGGGAGAGTGGAAAAGAGGGAAAGACAGGGAGAAACATCGATGTGAGAGAAACATCGATTGGCTGCCTCCCACATGCCCCTGACCAGGGCCCAGGCCAGGGAGGAGCCTGCAATCAAGGTACGTGCCCTTGACTGGAATTGAACCTGGGACCCTTTGGTCCACAGGCCAACGCTCCATCCACTGAGCCAAACCAGCCAGGGCCACAAACTATATTTCTTAGAAACAAATCCTAAGGCAGAATATCCCAAACTTAGTGCCCGTGCTAATTCCCATTGCTGGGAGATGGTCCCAGAGGGGAAGGACTTTCAAGAGCGACCGGCCCTCCTTACCTGGCATGGTGCCCCCACAGGCACAGCGAGCAGTTTTCTGGCCTCCACTGGAGCAGAACGTGCAGCAGTGAAACACGCCCGGGTGTGAATGGTGCCTTTTCCTCACGGTCACAGTGAATGGTGAGCCCTTCGGTGTTCAGACCAAGAGCAAAGAACAGCACCTTATGTATGAGTCAACAGGGATGTGCTGAGCATCCATGTGCTAAATGGAGTGCAAGTCACAGGGCCTGCCCTTAGAGGGAAACACTCGGGGACAAGAGCTAGCTGGGTGCTCAGCTGGGTGGGCCAGATACAAAGGCAGTGACAGCCAGGAGTCTGCGCTGCCCTAACACCTAGACCACTTGACACACTGGTAAACCCTGCCTGTGCTTCCATGTCACTGCCTCGGCCTCTGGCTTCTCCATTCTTGAGGAATCTCGGGTAATTAGTGGAGCGCCACAACCACAGGCCCGGACATCCTGTGGTTCTTTCTCCAGTTTCTCAGCCTCACACGTCCTCCCTCACAGACTGAGCTACCTCCTTCCCTTCCACCCCTCCATCCTGGACATACTTGTGTACCCACCCATTTATCCTGGGACAGTGAAGAGATTTGCAAGGGAGAAAGGTTAAGAGCATGGTTACTAATTCTCAAGCTAGAAACTCCTACCTGCCCCCCTTCCTTCAAGGATAACTTCCATTCTCCAGTTTCTAGCCCATGTTAAGCAATAAATACTCAGTAAGTGTTGCTATGTGCCTACCCCTATGTGAACCACGCAGTCGGAAAGTACCAAGTCGAGAGTCTGGCACCTTAAAGCCTTTCAGATGTTAAGTCTCTCTGCCTTTAAAGAATTTACAATCTATTTTAAAAATAACTTGGAGTTTTAAGAAATGGGGTCAAATTCTGATTTTGCTATGCAGGTACAGTATGCTTTGACACATTAGGTGTCTCAGTCTAATCCAGTGGTTCTCAACCTGTGGGTCGCGACCCCTTTGGGGGTTGAACAACCCTTTCACAGGGGTCGCCTAAGACCATTGGAAAACACATATATAATTACATATTGTTTTTGTGATTAATCACTATGCTTTAATTATGTTCAATTTGTAACAATGAAATTGGGGGTCACCACAACATGAGGAACTGTATTAAAGGGTCGTGGCATTAGGAAGGTTGAGAACCACTGGTCTAATCAGATGATCTCCATACCTAAAAATGGTTTGGAGAAAAAATGAAATAAATGTATGCAAAAACACCTAACCCATTCTGGCACACTAGTTAGGCAAGCAACATGTGGCTAGGGAATCTTCTGGTGCGAAGACCACAGGCCTGACATGTCATGACTCTATGGTATTTGTGTCCCTGTCAGTGTTAATTTCTGATTGGGGGGAACCTCTGATTACTCAAATGTCAGCAGAGAGATTCTGCTGGACATGTTGAGTATGGCCCAAGGTTTTAAAAATTCATCATCCCTAACCAGAAACTGTTACATTTGTCTGTGGAGGTGGTAGCGTGTCAGCATTTTGGAAAACCCTAACTTAACTCTGGTGCCGTGTCACATATAGAAATTTTTTGATATTTGCAACCATAGTAAAACAAAGACTTATATTTTTGATATTTATTTTATATATTTAAATGCCATTTAACAAAGAAAAATCAACCAAAAAAATGAGTTTGCGTGTCACCTCTGACACGCGTGTCATAGGTTCGCCATCACTGGACTAGGCAGCTGAAATGAGAGGGTGTATGTCTCCCAATCGTATTTCAGTAAGTCCACCATCTGGGAGAGATTCTGCTGGACATGTTGAGTATGGCCCAAGGTTTTAAAAATTCATCATCCCTAACCAGAAACTGTTACATTTGTCTGTGGAGGTGGTATGGTAACCATGGTAACAATGAAGCATATATGTCAACAGAGAACCACATGGGCAGCAGACAGATGACAGTTGAAAGGAGAAGGTGTATGTCTCCCAATCGTATTCCAGTAAGTCCACCATCTGTCCATCGTCCGAACAAAGCTGGAAAATCCTGAGCCAGATTATATTTCTTGAGTGTGTATTCTTGTCTGCTAGCAGATTGCCCCCTGTGATTAAGGCATCTTTCCCAAATTCAGAGTTCCAACAAGCCAACTGGGAGAATGATAAAATACAAGCATCACTGCCCAGAGGTAAAACGGGGCTCAAGAATTCTTAGTCACCAGCATCCTCTGGTAAGAATGAGTCACAAAATCTGGGGCACTTCTAAAGGGAAGGGCAGTAAGAAAGAAGAGAATCCTATTCAGTCCCTCTATACAGCTGATGCTATGAGAAAGGTGTCCATATCCGAAGGCGACAGAACCCACGAGGGCCGGGGGAAAGGAGCTCAGGGAAGCATACGCACAGGTCTCACTCACCTGCACGTGCTGCTCTTTGACGCAGACCAACACCTTGTAGATGCCAGGCTCCTTGGGGGTGTAGGAAACGCCGTACGTCCCGTCCTTGTTGTCTTGCACCACTGTTCTGACTGGACTGGATGGAGATAAGAGTTCCAAAAAGCCACTCACTCTCACAGCCTGCTTCAGTGCCCACTATTGTAGGATGGAAACTACACCATTAAATTCAACCAAATTTTAAATGTCCCCCAAACAGGGTGCTGCTTCCCCCCCGTCTCAGAAATTAATTTCACAACAGAAGGAAGCAAAATTGATGCTAACGTAATCTGCTGTGTGGATGAATTCCTTGAAGACCTTACGGCTCTGCTGTGCCCTCCTGTACTCTGTCCTTCCCTCCCCTCACTGGAGCCACATAGCTCGAATTTTAAATGTCCCCCAAACAGGGTGCTGCTTCCCCCATCTCAGAAATTAATTTCACAACAGAAGGAAGCAAAATAAATGCTAACGTAATCTGCTGTGTGGGTGAATTCCTTGAAGACCTTACGGCTCTGCTGTGCCCTTCTGAACTCTGTCCTTCCCTCCCCTCACCGGAGCCACATAGCTCAGCTCCCAATACCATTGAGTAGCCAAGAGGGGCTGAATTTTGAGAAGGGCACCATTCAGTCCAATATAGACTATTTTTCACTCTATTCAAAGCTTGGGATGAAGACAATCAGGCAGATTAGACCTTTGGGAGAGAACTGCATATAGGCATAAAGCCCACACAAGAAAACACATCTGGTCCAATTGGTCCTATCATTTTTAGCACCACAGGGAGGCAGACGGTAACCACTGCCGTTACCACTCCACTATTACTACAGACCTCAAGCTTCCAGTGTCGTCACCCAGGACACGTGACTGTGTGGTACAGACCTGTCTTTCTTATCTTTAGGGACAACTGCGACTTGAATGTTGTCTCCTCCCCTGCCCATGCTCTCTCCCGTTGCATCCTTGCAAAGCAGGGTGAAAGAGGCTGTCTGTTTCTCCCGGGCTCTGTGGAGATCTGCAAGAGAAACACGCAGTCCTCACCTTCATGGCCAATGCGGTGACTACCTCCCCAGCTCCAAGGAGTACCATCTCAGCTTTGTCTTCTAATAGGGGACAACTGCGACTTGAATGTTGTCTCCTCCCCTGCCCATGCTCTCTCCCGTTGCATCCTTGCAAAGCAGGGTGAAAGAGGCTGTCTGTTTCTCCCGGGCTCTGTGGAGATCTGCAAGAGAAACACGCAGTCCTCACCTTCATGGCCAATGCGGTGACTACCTCCCCAGCTCAGACACCGTCTTGCTTTTTCTCTTAGAACAAAAGGTTGTGCTTCCTGTGCATGGTGGTCACCCTGTTCCCTTTCTTCTCTCTTCCCGTTCTGTCTGCCAGCGCCTGCTTCCTGGGATTCTCTCCTCGTTCTCTCTCACAGCAGCTGTTTTTGGGTCACAGGATCCTGGACCTTAACGTCAGCCCCAAGGAAGCTTTGAAAATATTCAGGATTGGCCTAAGTATTCAGAGAAGAAAACCTCCAGACCCTGTGAGGGAGCTGGTATCCCCAACACTACCCTCTCTCATCTGCAGATATTGCCAGAATAGGCTGGGACTCCATGCTAAGAGCCTCTACAATGTGGTAGTTCATGCCAAGGTGCTGGGATATTCAACAGCAAGGACACAATAGAATACTTTAAAAAAAAAATAATTGGACCTCTTGCCTGAGTGGATCCCCTTCCCCCAAGAAAAGCGCCAGACCTGTTTCTGTTAGTTTAATCATCCACCCTCTACCCACCCCATGCCTGCAGCCCCAGTCCAGCAGTCAGATGAATGGGTTCAGGATCTACTGTGAGGTCTATGGAGGGTCTAAGAACCTCCTCAAATTGCCCGAGGTAGTGGGTGTTTCTTGGGAAAGAGTGTTCTCAAAGGGACCTGTGACCTCCAAACAGTTCCCAGTTCCTGTGCAGAGTCAGGAGGACTCCAGGATACAGCCTTCCTGTCAGGGCTGATCTGTGACATATACATGTGAACACCATGCTTCTTTCAGAACAGAACACTGTGGTCGATGATTGTCTTCCCCTACTGACTGAAATGCCTACTGTCTGCTTTTAAATGCCAATGGGAACCAAAAAGGATCTAGAAAGTAAACCATAATCCCTCCCTCCCTTCCTCCTCTGAAACTCTTCAGAACGGGATCGAAGCAACCTGTTCCCTTCCAAGCACTCCGGATCCCACCCTGCCCTGAAGGCCAAGAGGGGCTGAATTTTGAGAAGGGCACCATTCAGCCAAATATAGACTCTTTTTCACTCTATTCAAAGCTTGGGATGAAGACAATCGGGCAGATCAGACCTTTGGGAGAGAATTGCATATAGGCATAAAGCCCACACAAGAAAACACATCTGGTCCAATTGGTCCTATCATTTTTAGCACCACAGGGAGGCAGACGGTAACCACTGCCGTTACCACTCCACTATTACTACAGACCTCAAGCTTCCAGTGTTGTCACCCAGGACACATGACTGTGGTACAGACCTGTCTTTCTTATCTTTAGGGACAACTGCGACTTGAATGTTGTCTCCTCCCCTGCCCATGCTCTCTCCTGCTGCATCCTTGCAAAGCAGGGTGAAAGAGGTGGTCTGTTTCTCCCGGGCTCTGTGGAGATCTGCAAGAGAAACACGCAGTCCTCACCTTCATGGCCAATGCGGTGACTACCTCCCCAGCTCCAAGGAGTACCATCTCAGCTTTGTCTTCTAATAGGAAGAGCATGATCCTTGAGGTCCTGGGTGGTGACTACATTTCTCAACTGGAAAAGGACCAAGCCTCACGCCTGCAAGGGACAGTAACTGTACCCTGACCAGAACAGATCGAAAGAAAAGGGCAAGGAAGGGGGTCATTGTCCTTTAGTAAACTGGCCAGTGGGGAGCTCCTCCTAGCTGAACAGAGGCCTCGCTGAAAAGCTACACATCTTTAAACACCATGTCCCTGCCCACTGCCCCCTCGGTGCCAATGGGCAGTGTGTCCCTACCTTTTCCTTGAAGGACACATTTGGCTGGATCGACCTCTTTGGTATTGATGGCGCCGTAAACTTCGTAGCCGCGGCACCGGCCCGCTTTCTGCTGAGGAGAGAAGCATATCTTATCGTTCACTCTGGGACGGGCACTGTACTCGACTTGGTTCAGCTTCGTGAGCCGCTCCACCACCACCCCCTTGGTGATGAGAATCTCCAAGTCAGTGCCACTGGTCAGCAAGTGCTCGGTGAACTCCACTCCAGTGCGCATGTCTGCCAGCAGCTGCTCCAGCTGTGCCTTCTGCAGCTGCAGGGAGTTCTCCTGCTGGGCCCGTATGTCTTCCAGCTGCTTCAGCAGCTTGTCCCGGTGCTCTTCGATGGCTTTGATGTAGCCCTCGGAGAATGTTCGGATATCGGCTGCCACGGCCTCCACTCGCTGCTGGAGGGCACTGTTTGTCTCTTTGACCTGGGCCAGGGCTTCCCCCAGGGCCTCCACGCGGGGCTGGGTGTTTTTGAGGAGTTCCCGCATGAAGTCCCCATGCTTGTGGATAACGTTGCTGGTGAAGTCACAGGGGTGCTCCCGGTGCGCCCCCACCACGCAGTCTCGGCACACAGGCTGGTCACACAGCTCACAGAACAGCCTCAGCTCCTCCGCAGGGTGAGCAGGACACAGAATGGCTTTCCCAACCCGGCTGTAGCCCTTCAGGTCTTTTAGGTCCACCATGGTGTGGTAAGTGGTCTTCTTCTGCCTCCTGGGGGCAAGCAGAGTCAGGGACAGGAAATGAGGGGACCGTTCTAGTTGGAAACAGCCCAGCAGTTTTAAGAGCTTGGTCTCTGAAGTCAAACAAACCTGAGATCAGTTCCTTGCTCCAACCTCTGACTAACTACATGATCCCCTCTGATCCCAGTCCCTCATCTGTGCAGTGGGGACAGTGCGTACCTGAGAGGGCTGTTGTACAGGATACATAGTAAACTAGGGCTCTCTGGCTCAGGACATGGTGCTGCAAAAAGGTTGCAGCACTAAGTCTACATCTTAGAACTTTCCCCAAAGAGTTAAATTGGCAAGTTTAGACTAGAGCCACAGCCTCCTCCTCCAGCAAGCTAGAGGTGAGAGCACGGTGAAAACCCAGCCCAAGAAACGACTGAGCCAAATGGCACAGCAGTAAACCCCGGGCCACTGAAAAGCAGCCAGCTGGCCCCAGAAGTCTGTCTCAGCTTTTATCTAAGGCAGTGATGGCGAATCTTTTGAGCTCGGCGTGTCAGCATTTTGAAAAACCCTAACTTAACTCTGGTGCCGTGTCATTACCACAGTAAAACAAAGATTTATATTTTTGATATTTTTTAAAGGAGCAAGAGTCAGTCTGGTGACATGCAGGGGACATGGCACTTCAGACAGAGGGGAGAGCATAAGTAAAAAGAGTAAAAACAGAGGAGAGGACAGCACCGTGATGGCGAACCTTTTGAGCTCGGCGTGTCAGCATTTTGAAAAGCCCTAACTTAACTCTGGTGCCGTGTCACATATAGAAATTTTTTGATATTTGCAACCATAGTAAAACAAAGCTTTATATTTTTGATATTTATTTTATATATTTAAATGCCATTTAACAAAGAAAAATCAACCAAAAAAATGAGTTCGCGTGTCACCTCTGACACGCGTGTCATAGGTTCGCCATTACTGATCTAAGGTGTTGGTAGAGCATTTCCTTTGACCAGTGCCTATATCACCCAACGCAGCAAGCTAGAATTTTCCTCAAGAGTTATCAACATTAGAAAGAGTGAAATCAATGATCAGAATCAAAGCTCTTTGAATTCCTCTTCTCTGTAGCTCTCCAGAGATTCAGGGGAACCCCTGGGAAGCCATGGTGCCTGTTGGGGCAGAGGAGCGGCTGCAGAGAAAACAGGGTCAGCTGTTTAGCTGGCAGCAAGACAGTCAGAGTTACAAGTTAAAAATAGACCGGAGACTACTAACTTGTTCTGTGGGTGAGGCCAGAGAATAAATGGAAGGCAGAACTTAAAAAACTGCTTGACGCTAACCCTAAAACCCTGGTTATTTTTCATTCTGATGTGTTGGAATGAGCCCCGGGGTGCTCCCTGTGACTTCACCTTACACTGGGAAGGCAGCATGGACTAGTAGAAAGCAGATCTGGATTTAAAAGTCAGTTGTTACATGTTACTTACCAACTGTGGGGCTGTGGCAAGTCACATATTGCGAAGCTAGTTCCTTCAATAAATAGGGGTGGAAGCAGTGCCTACTTTTTTAATAAGAGGTGCAAGGATCAAATGAGATTGAGGCAGGAGCCATGCTATTCTATTCATTCTCTTTCCCCAGCACCCAGTGCAATGAAATGACTGATGAGCCAAGGACACCGTGAGCCTGCTTTGCAAACTGAGAAGGACTATGCAAGCCTTTGATGCTGTCATTACTACAGGTATTATCTAAGGCTGCAGGAATATACTACCATTCTATAGTATTTGCTCTCAGACTGTAGGTTGCTCTTTGACCTTCCATGGCATTTGAGAAAACTTTCCTTTCCATTTGCTCACCAAGGAGGGATGTCTGTCTCAACACCTCTCTCTCCTCTGCTCATAAGCCACACGAGGTAGGGGTATCCCATCTTTACCTATGGGCCTGGCAGCAGAAATGGCAGAGATTGGCTTTGCAGGTCTGACACCTCTTCTCCACGTCCCTGTCGCTGCACAGGTCACACACCAGGCCCTGGCCTTCCCCACACAGATTCTCCAGCATCACATCGTTCATGGCCAGGTGGTCTATGGTTAAAGCTTTCACTCCACCCACGGGCAGGTCCACCTGCGCATCACACACTGGGCAGAGGATGCCGGTCTGCGGCCGCAGGCCAGGTGGCTTGAGTTCCTGGAATAGTGACCCCTCAGAGCTTGTGTCAGCGTCTCCCCCTCGGATGTCCACTACTGAGAAGGGTTCCAGCTGCTCCAAACAGGTGGTGCAAACTGTGTGCAAACAAGGCAGGAGCCTGGGGGCTTGGAAAAGCCCCATGCACGAAGGGCAGTGCGTCTTGCCGGAGTTCCCAAGGGCAGGCCCACTGGGGAGTTTGCCCATGAAGCCCAGCAGCGGCTTCCTCTTTTCTGACATATTCCCCACGTTTATGCCCAGTATCAGAAAAGGCCCCGGGCAGCTCTGCAAGGAAGTAGTTGATTAAGCCCACCCAAAGCGAAAGCTCCCGGAACGTGAACAGAGACCATGGGGAACCGCTCTCCAGCAAGTCAAAGGGCAAACGGGGGGAGGATTCCTCCGAGGGAGGACCCGCAGCTCTGCTCAGGAGTGCCCCCTCCTCTCCACGGCATCCCATGCCAGACACGCCCACGCCCGCCTCTGCCCCCCAAATCCTTCCCGGAAGAGCTTCCAGGTCCAGGTCTGGCACTAGGTCTGCTTCCTCCTGGACCCCTCCCTGCACCTCTCTAGCCCCTCTCCCTCCCGCCCCACTGGTCCCGCACCCGACACGCGACAAGAGCCCCCCTCGCCCCCCGTGATGAGGTAGGGGGCCTCCCACTCCTTCCCCCGACCCGGTCCTGGGGGGAGGGCACACAGCGGTCCGGGACGTGACGAGTCCGCACCAGCTCCTCGGCGGCCACAGCCTCCCCAGGTTTGGACCCCAGGTGCTGAAAGGCTCCGGCCCCTCCTCGCACCAATCCCAGCCCTCCACTCAGGAGCGTCCAATCACCGTCCGAGAGGGGCGGCCCGAGGCCCCCACCGCCCTCTAGATTGACACCACCAGCACCCAATAAGCTTTGGAAATCCCACATCGCCTGTCCACTCAGGCGGGGAGGGGAGAACCAAACTGAGGGGCGGTGCGGGGCGGTGGGAGAGCTCGGGCCTCGCTGGGAGAAAAAAAGCAAAGCGGGGAGTGAGCGGCATAGTAGAGCCAGCGTCACCATTTTACGGGGATTGTCCTCTTTATCTCTGTGGTGACAGAGAGGCCAGAGGACCACTTGATAGGCCTCGGGGATGGCCTCCTTGGCGCCCTCAGATTGGGCCCACAAACCCAGACTGGGCCCTCCCATTGGTGGGTGGAGCTGTCAGTCAGCCCAGGGCATGCTGGGAGTTGTAGGACGAGACGTTTTCCTGTTTCCGGATGCGGCGACGGAAGTTTCCCCTCAGGCCTAGTGTGCCCGCTGCGAGGGCCTCTGCGGCTCGCGGGCGCCGGCATTTTCTGGGACGAAGGGCCCCTCAGTCCCTGGTTCTGGGACCCGATCCCCTGGGGCTGGAGAACCGCTGTTGCACCCAATACGGCCAGGGGTGAAAATGACCTGTTTGTCGCCCAGAATGCTACAGTTACGCGTAACAGAAACGGAGCAGGTTTGTCCCGCTGGTTTATCAGCCCCTCCAGGGGGGCCCGCGACTGCTCACTATGGGAGAGTGGAGAATGTCAAGGAGGGTAGAAATCAGCCCTTGATGGGTCACAAGCTAGTTGGGCCGATGAACTCACGGAACCCCCTTTATAATTTGTCTCCTTTAGTCGTGTCCTTACCAGCCGTCTCCTGGTTCGGCCATGTGGGCCTTTGCTGTCCTGGGATCTGGCACCGCTCTCCCCAGACTCCACAAGTGGCAGCCCCAGCTCCTCACCTCCGCCTTCTCTGTCTCCAGCCGCTTACCCCTGTCGAGTGGGTTCCGTCTTCTTTGCTCTGTGCACGGCCTTTCCTACCGGATTTGCGCCCAGTGAACCGCTGTTGGGTTGATGTCTTCCTCATCCATATCTACTCGAGGCACAGTGCCTAGAGCACAAGCGTTGAAAAATAAGGAAATCTGAAAAACAACCACAAGAAACTTGTCGACTCCAAAATACGAAGAAGAAAAAATAACTATTGACAAAACTTAGAAATGTTTAGCCATTTCCAAAATAGATACACCTTTGCTGTCCTGGGATCTGGCACCGCTCTCCCCAGACTCCACAAGTGGCAGCCCCAGCTCCTCACCTCCGCCTTCTCTGTCTCCAGCCGCTTACCCCTGTCGAGTGGGTTCCGTCTTCTTTGCTCTGTGCACGGCCTTTCCTACCGGATTTGCGCCCAGTGAACCGCTGTTGGGTTGATGTCTTCCTCATCCATATCTACTCGAGGCACAGTGCCTAGAGCACAAGCGTTGAAAAATAAGGAAATCTGAAAAACAACCACAAGAAACTTGTCGACTCCAAAATATGAAGAAAAAAAACACAACTATTGACAAAACTTAGAAATGTTTAGCCATTTCCAAAATAGATACAACATGTCATGTCCATGAGTCCAGTGCCACTTCTACAGGGGGAGGCAAACGGAGGTTTGCAGTTTGTATGGAAAAATAATACAATAATGAATAAGTAATAATACCAAAGTAAGCTGTTTCCTATACTCAGCTGTAAACCCACGTTTGCCCCCACCTCGTATATAAAAATGACACGGATTTCCAAAGTAAGCATGCCTACAAGATTTTTACCTAGATTTCTTCACCTGCCCTGACTCAGAGTCTGCTGTCTCCATCCCCGTGGGTTGGAGTTAGGTCACACAAACTGCAGACTTGGGTTTGCTGTATATCCCAGCCTGAACTTCACCTTCACCTGATGCTTGGTGATGCTTCATCTCTTATTCATGCCCCATTCCATCTCCCAGGTGGCTGTTTGAGCTTCTCTTGTTTAAGAAGTACTTTATAATTTACATTAGCATTATCTTGTTCAATTCTTTAACAATTCTTTGAGGGAAATCTCAGAGAAGTCTGGTGGTCAGCCCAAGGTAATCCATCTGAAGACTTGAACTCAGCCTTATAATGCCTTTTTAAAGATTTTACCCCAACCACCTCTTTCTTTCCTTTCCCAGCTTCTTAAGCATCTCAGCAGATTCTTAAAAATTTAAATATTTTAAAGATAAAGTATTTAGCCTTTAATTGAGAAAAGGAAAGCTATTTGGAGAACTCCCTTACCTTCTTCTTAAAAACCTGATATATCATATACCTCCTTTCATACTCCTGCCTTTCTTCTGTTGCAAGGGTAACCCCTCAAGACCTTTGCTCTTTAATCCCAGCCTCTCCTGCCTCCTCAAAACCTTGCTGCTTCTACATTTTCAATCTGTTCTTTTAAAAAAATTTTTTTTCAATTGCCGTTTATACTCAAGATTATTTTGCGTTAGTTTCAAATGTACAGCATGGTAGTTAGACAATCATATACTTTACAAAATGTTCCCCCTGATATTTCCCGTGCCCAACTGGCACCATAAATATTAATTACAATATTATTGACTAGATTTCCTAGACTGTGCTTCAGAGCCCCATGATTCAGCGTGTTCTCTACTAGTGTGTTCTTCTGCCAATAATTATAACCAAGTGTTAAAGGGGGAAACAAATCCCCCATTGACTCCGCTGCCTTTCAGCTCAGCTTTTGTGACTCTCGGCTCTACATTTCTGGGTAGTCGCACTCTCTGCTCTCATCATCGCCTTCCATTATCATCATCACCACCCATAGTTCCTTGCCCCGGATGAACTCACTGTTGACCCGCTTTCCGATTGAAGCTTTCCTCTGTGGATCACAGGTGATGTGCTCCCTGGCTTCTTAGCACACAGCCCCGTTAGTAGTCAGCATTGCTGTGTACTTCCTCATCCTTACAACGTGCTTCTTCTTGATTTCTCAACTCCTCTCCTCTCTGGCCTTCTAACCTCTTGGGCTGCTTCTCACACTCTCCCTCCTCCTTCCCCTACTTTATCCCCTACCTTTCCTCTTTGCATTTTTCTCTCATGCAGGTGACTCCCAGGTCCACATTCTCAGTACTGACCTCTCCCCTGAGCTTTGATCACAACCATCTATTAGAACTCTGCCCCCAAATGTGTCCCCATCCCCTTAAGCCCCACATATTTTAAATCTCATTGAATGTTTCTGCTCACTAAACTGTGCTCTCTGAATTTTATTGTCTCAAGGATATCATCATTCTCTCTCCCCTCCAGCTTGAAATCTTATAGTGCTCTTGGCCTCCTTTATCTTTTTCCATATCCAGGCAGGTACCAATTTCTTTCCATCCTCACTGCCAACACCTTACTGTGTAGACTTTTAGGACCCGATCATCCTGACCTCAAGTATCACCATAGTCTCCGAATTATCCCTCCCCTCTGTTTTTTTTTTTTTCATGCAATCCTACACAGCTTTTCCAAATTAATTGTAAACACATGGTACATGGTTAGCCTTTGTTCTAAAAGCGTCAGGAGCTCCTTATCTCCATAGGATAAAATCTGGATTTCTGAATAGATCCATAAAACTGGCCTGTTAGTTATTCCCTGAACATTGCTAAGCACACTTCTTGGTCTTTGCCATTTTTTTTTTTGCAGAATTTGTTCATCTTTATTTAAACCTACCCTTCCTTCTGTGTCAAGCCTGTTTGAAACTTGCCCTATTACTTTAAGGCCTCAGATTTGAGCTCCAATAGCTCTTTATCTATACTTTTCACTTTCAAGTTTGTGCTACATTGTAGTAGCAAGTGTTTTTATTTATTATGTATAATGTAAACACACACACACACACACACACACATATTCCTTATCTCTCTATTAATATGAAATGCCCTTGGCAACCAGCCCCGTGCCTTCACAGGAGGCCTCTAGTAAAGACCTGTTATTGAAGAGGCAGGGAAAGATGACCTCACATAAAGGAGAACAGACAGGACTGCCCTCAGCCGAAGGTTTTATGGATTGTGTAGACCCGACGTGATTTGGAGTGAGATCATGGGAGAGGTTAAAGGATGAAGGATTCTGCTTTCTCAGAACAAAGTTCGGGGTTTTCGTCTACTCTCACGTACTGCTTCATCTTTCTGGGGACCCCAGGCAGCAAACAGTGACAGGGAAGTACGAAAGCCATGGAATTGGAGGAACAGGATTGATGAAAATGGCCAGGTCCATCAAGGTGTCTGCAGGACGTCAGCCCACTCTGGCAACCCGGACAGGGAACGTCCCCACGGCAAGAAGGCCGGGAAGGGAGACGAGCCGTCAGGAAGTCAGGCAGGTCTGGACTGGACGTTTTGCTTGATCAGTACCACCGGAGACTGACTGAATATAGAGAGAGCGATGTCACCTTTACCTTTGACCCCTTAATCAGAAGCAAGTCTCCACTTGCTTCTCTAACTCCCCTCACATTTTGCTCCCAAACAGTACAATCTGGCCTCTGCTCTCACCATTCCTCTGCATTTGCTTTTGCCAAAGTCCCGGATAACTTCCTTCTCGCTAACTCCAGTGGATACTTTTCAGTTATTATTTCATAGAATTTTCTGTAGCTGTGACACGGACAAATTTCTTCTCCTTGAAACCTTGTCATCCCTGGATTGCCATAGTGCTATCTAACCTCTCCTTTTCTTTTTCCCACACTTCCTTCCACCTGGTTCTTAAATGTTGCTATTTCCCAGGGTCCTTAGCGCTCTCTCTCTCTCTCAATAATTTTTAAAAACACACCAAACCCCCTCATCCTCCCTTGATTGTTGTGGGATTTGGAGGTGATGTATACAAAGCACCAGCCCCCTTTCTATAAGGGGGGCTCTTTTATTATATTATTGCCCACGTCCATTCTCTGAATTTACTCCACTTTCTTCCACACTATTTCTGCTTTAGCTCAGGTTTTTTTTTTGTTTTTTTTAGCTCAGATTCTTTTTTTTTTTTTTTAAATATATTTTATTGATTTTTTACAGAGAGGAAGGGAGAGAGATAGAGAGTTAGAAACATCGATGAGAGAGAAACATCGATCAGCTGCCTCCTGCACATCTCCCACTGGGGATGTGCCCGCAACCCAGGTACATGCCCTTGACCGGAATCGAACCTGGGACCTTTCAGTCCGCAGGCCGACGCTCTATCCCCTGAGCCAAACCGGTTTCGGCTAGCTCAGATTCTTATACTTTGTTTGGATTACTAATTAGGGTCCCATTTCCAGTTAATACTCTCTAATCCTCTGAGATATATATTTCTGAAATTTCAATTTTATTATGGTCTTCAGTGGCTACTCAGTACCTTCATTTATTCATCAAATATCCTTTAAGCACCTGGAATATGTTTCCCCCAAATGTCTTCATGGCTTGCTCCCCACTAGAATAGTAAGTTCCCCGAGGGCAGGGCCTTGTGCCTATGTGCCAGGATCTGTCATTGTGCAGAACAAGCAAAGACGCCTGCTCACATGGAAATTGTCTCCCAGGAGGGGCTTCCCTTGACCCTGCCTCTGCGAGCCCAGCCAGCCTCATTTCTTACACCACCCCTTCCTGACCCCAGCATGCACCCTGAGCTTCAGCCTCTTTGCTCATTGTCCCAGCCACTGGCTTTGCTTTGGGCTTCCTGCCTGCTCTCCTTTGCCTCCTTAACCTCCACCCATTCTTTAGAGCTCAGTTCCGAGACATCATTTTCTCTAGGAGTCCTCCATCGACCAAGTCTGTATAGGTGCCCCTCTATGTGGTACTGATGGTGCTCTGTGATAACCTCTACTAAGTCCTTAACATTCTACATTTCTTTTTGTAAAAAATATATTTTTACTGATTTCAGAGAGGAAGGGAGAGGGAGAGAGGGATAGAAACATCAATGATGAGAGATAATCATTGATCAGCTGCCTCCTGCACGCCCCCTACTGGGGATGGAGCCTGCAACCCAGGCATATGCCTGACCCAGAATCGAACTGTGACTTCCTGGTTCTTAGGTCAATGCTCAACCACTAAGCCACATTCTATATTTCAATTTTTTTTCAAGTTGTTCAATAAATATTTGTTGAATGAATAGGTCATTGCTGTGTTTTCTTCCTGTATTTTTTTAAAGAAAAAAAAAATCACACTAAAGTAAAAACTGGCATCTGTTCATTATAAAGAATTCAGTAAAACATGCTGAAATCCCAAAGATGGAAGAAAAAACAACCCCAATCCCACCAGCCATAATAACCAATCACATTCAGTGAACATCATTTTGGACAACTTAATATGCAAATACAAGAAGAGAAGCATGGATAATGAAAAGATGGGTAGAGATAATTTTTTAAAAACCAGAACAATCATATTTCAGATAAAATTTTAAATTTAATTTTACTTGAATTTCACAAAAGAAAAAGAAAGAGAAGTTGATGGAATTGCTGAATTCATATAAATATTTCCTCTAACCCTAGATGGTTTGGCTCAGTGGATAGAGTGTCGGCCTGTGGACTGAAAGGTCTTGGGTTCCATTCCAGTTAAGGGCACATGCCCTGGTTGCAGGCTCGATTCTTAGTAGGGGGCATGCAGGAGGCAGCTGATCAATGATTCTCTCTCATCATTAATGTATCTCTCCCTCTCCCTCTCTGAAATCAATATAAAAAATATTTAAATATTTCCTCTAGACAAGAGATAGTTCCTCTAAAATATCCCTTCAAGATTAAAAAAAGAAACTGAGAACATTAAAGCTTGAAGTCATTACGATTTTTTCCAAGGACATATTTTCTTTTTTGTGTGTACAGACTGACTTCTTGCTGTGAAAAATGAGTTCGTTGGCCCAGCCACACGGGCATGAACACACAGTTCTGAAAATACGGAAGCCCTCTGTACCAGTTAGTAAATATCAGTCACTGGACTCTTCCCCAGGGCTCTCCCTCTCTCCTGGCTGCCCCATCCCACCACCAGGACCAACCCCAACCCCCATCTCCCCAGAACCCAGAGCTACAGGGGGAAGGGGACTCTGGTCCCATCTCCCAGGCCCTTCAACACCCACCACTTTGCCCCAAGCAGCATAGTTCCATCTGATTTACATAATGACCATCGGGTAAGGCTTTGTGTGCAGAAAGTACTCAGTGTGAAAGCCGTTTGAAAACCCCTGCTCAAGGTCAGCCCTCAGGCCCTTGCAAGTTTGCCCAGTCTGGGAATTTCGAGAATGGAGGCCTTTCTCCCAAACACACTAGCTCCTTATGAAGTCAAGTGCACGTCTGCATCCTGGTGTGATTCTAAATGGGCAAGAGACACAGACCTGCGGGTATGGAGACGACCCCTGAGCCAGCCCCAAATCAGATGAGGCAGAAGGTGCTGGAGCCCAGCTCAAGTGGAGGTGGCAGGAAGGGAGTGGGCTTTGCTCCTTGCCCAGCCCTGCATCATCCTGCAGGGGGGGCTGGGCAAGGCGGTGGGGAGTCTGAGCCACGTGTGGCCTGCCCTTCCCACCAAGCAGCCTGCCTGGTGTGCCCACTGCACTGTCACTGCGGAGGAGCCCCAGGGAGCAGGGGACAGGGCCGAGGCACAGACACAGGGATGATCTCCCTGTGAGCCCTGCAGTGAGAAGTCTGGGGTGGGGGGGGTCTCCCCTGACATGGAGCACAGGGCTCAGCTGTTCCCAGAACCCGGTCAAAGCCCCAAAAGGAGCCCTAGCCGGTTTGGCTTGGTGGATAGAGCGTCGGCCTGCAGACTAAAGGGTCCCAGGCGCAATTCTGGGCAAGGGCATGTACCTTGGTTGCGGGCACATCCCCAGTAGGATCGTGCAGGAGGCAGCTGATTGATGTTTCTCTCTCATCGATGCTTCTAACTCTCTATCCCTCTCCCTTCCTCTCCGTAAAAAATCAATAACATATATTTTTAAAATAAATTAATTAAATAAAGCCCCAAAAGGAGCGGTCTATTTCCGGAGGCTGCTGCTCCGATGACTACAGACTGGCCTAAACCAACAGGAACAAGTGCTCTCCCCATCTGGGCGTCCAGGGCTGTGCTCCCCGCAGAGGGCTCCAGGGCAGGGCCCTTCC
This sequence comes from Myotis brandtii, assembly GCF_000412655.1. Classification (NCBI taxonomy): domain Eukaryota; kingdom Metazoa; phylum Chordata; class Mammalia; order Chiroptera; family Vespertilionidae; genus Myotis; species Myotis brandtii. The sequence continues at coordinate 397,762 of NW_005354632.1, read as the reverse complement.
TGCCTGGTCAGCTTCTGGGGGCTCCTGGGGCTCCTTTGCTCCT
>NW_005354632.1:342669-396713 GCF_000412655.1 Myotis brandtii | reverse complement strand
TAGCCGGTTTGGCTCAGTGGATAGAGCATCGGCCTGCAGACTGAAGGGTCCAGGGTTCGATTCCGGTCAAGGGCACATGCCCAGGTTGCAGGCTCTATCCCCCGGTAGGGGGCGTACAGGAGGCAGCCACTGATCAATGGTTCTCATCGATTCTATCTCTCCCTTCCTCTCTGGAATCAATAAAAATATTTAAAAAACAAAAAACCATAACAATCATATTTTGGATACAATTTTAATTTTACTCGAATTTCACAAAAGAAAAAAGTTGATAGAATTGCTGAATTCATATAAATATTTCCTCTAGACAAGAGATACTTCCCCTAAAATATCTCTTCAAGATTAAAAATAAAGAAACTGTGAGAACATTAAAGGCTGAAGTCATTATGATTTTTTCCAAGGACATATTTTCATTTTTGTTTGTATAGACTGACTTCTTGCTGTGAAAGAGTTCGTTGGCCCAGCCACACTGGCATGAACACGCAGTTCTGAAAATACTAAAGCCCTTCTGTACCAGTGACTATCAGCCACTGGACTCTCCCCAGGGCTCTCCCTCTCTCCTGGCCACCCCATCCCACCGCCAGGACTAACCCCAACCCCCATCTTCCCGGGACCCAGAGCTACAGGGGAAAGAGGACCCTGGTCCCCTCTCCCAGGCCCTTCAACACCCACCACTTACCACTTCGCCCCAAGCAGCTTAGTTTCCATCTGTTGTATATAATGGCCCTCAGGTAAGGCTTTGTTTGCAGAAAGTATTCAGTGTGAAAACCCTTTGAAAACCCTGCTCAAGGTCAGCCCTTGCAAGTTTGCACAGTCTGGGATTTCGAGAATGTAGGCCTTTCTCCCAAACACACTGCCTCCTATGAAGTCAAGTGCACAGCTGCATCCTGGTGTGACTACCTTGCATCCAAATGGGCAACAGACACAGGCCTGCAGGTATGGAGATGACCCCTGAGCCGGCTCCAAACCAGATGAGGCAGAAGGTGCAGGAGCCCAGGCTCAAGTGGAGGCGGCAGGAAGGGAGTTGGCTTTGCTCCATGCCCAGGCCTGTGCCAGGTGCTCACGGTCCAGATCCTCTCCAATCCTAAGAGAGGTGTTTCTTTGCTCCCTCCCTCCCTGCTTTACTGAAAACCTGTCTGTGCCAGGCACTGGGGTATAAAGGCAAAGCTAGCATCCCCAAGACCTCATTGCCCCAGAGAGCATCATCCAGAAAACGGCTGTGACTGCGGTGGGTGCAGGATGCAAGGGGAGCCCCAAGGGACTCAGGGAAGGTTCTCCAGGGGACCTGAAGGCTGAGGAAGGGCATTCCAGATGGAGGGAACTGCATGTGCAAAGGCAGAGAGGCAGGAAAGAGCCCGCCTGGTCTGGGAACTGTGGGAGGGCGATGGAGCCCGGGTCCAGGAAATCTGCTGGGTGAGGTTGGGGTCCCAGAACCCACTCCTTGGACCTTCTGCCTCCTTAACCTCCTTTGCTCCGGGTTAGGAAGAGGCCCCGGCCCAGCTGCACAAATGAATGGCTTTGACATTGGAGAGAGGGAGTGAGCAAGGAGGGGTCGGCTGATGTGTATTTTTGGATTGCTTCTCAAAAATCTCCTCCTCCTTCCTATATTTAAATTTTATACTTGCTTATCTGATTCTGCCCTTGGCCCTCACAGTACCCCCACCCCCTCCCCACTGGGAACTCTTAAGGACAAGGAACCGTGTTTTATTTCTGCATCCCTAACATTGGGCACAGTGTCTGAAACATAGTAGGGTTAATAAATAAGTGAATAAAGTGAGATTCATGTTAATTTCTAAGAAACTGGTCATAATGGCAGAGGACCGGGGAAATTTATTCTTTATTTCAAGATCAATAATTTTTGCCTTTAGATTTTGAGTCTGATTCCTGAAACACTGAGTCTTTAGTGCCACCTAGTGGCAGTAGCTGCAATAAAAGGCTTGTGTAACTAAGAAATGCTTGGACCTTGCATACTTCTGTTTTGTTTATTTTGAACTGAGACAGAGAAGGGAGAACTTGCATTGCATTATGGTACTTTGATTTTTTTATCTATGAATTCTCTGAACCATGAGATAATTCTAATTGTTAGCTCTAAGAAGCGTAAATAGTCCTTATAACGGATATTTTATGAAAAACGGGCAACTCTTCAATTTTGAGAAGGTGCAGGATGAAATGGGTAGAATGATCTGAACTTTGGAGCTCTGCTTGTGTAGCTCTTCTGGGTCAGAGTGGGACTAAATGAGACATAAGTTCCATTATTATTACCCTTTTGGAAAAGATTCTTCACTTTTAAAAAAAATATTTCTTTATTGATTTCAGAGAGGAAGGGAAAAGGAGAGAAAGAAACATCAATATTGAGAGAGAATCACCAATCTGCTGCCTCCTGCACGCCCCCTACTGGGGATGGAGCCTGCAACCCAGGTATGTGCCCGTGGCGGGAATTGAACCTGGGACCCTTTAGTCCACAGGCTGATGCTCTATCCACTGAGCCAAGCCAGCTAGGGTGATTCTTCAGTGTCTTATCCAAGGTTGTCTAACACCTGCTTTGTCTCTTCACTTGACTCCTAGTTGCCAGACCAAACCCCTGCCATGACCCCAGACTTTCTGCAGTTGATGTAGTCAGGAATCTGCCCCCAGTCTTAATTGGTTTGGCATAAAGATATTCTTAGACTATTTACACTTTATTGTACACTCGATTCATCTCTTTCTGTGAATCCTCTTTTTTCTATGTTTGTCAAGTAATAAAGTTCATTATTAACCTTTTTGAAATAAATATTTTAGGAAGCAACTGATACATTATATTAATGTGTTTGTTTAAAAAATTATTTTGGATGAGTGCTTTGTGATTACATGATCTTTTTATATAAATTTATCTTCCATATAAAATATACACTGCTAAATGGGTAATAATATAAAGAAAATGGCACATTTATAGACTGGATTTTGTGGTGCAGATGGCAATAATTCTCGTGATTAAAATTAGCAGCAGTGTGGAGTGCTCATACTGTTGTATTAAAGAATGGATCATAAAAGGCATGCTTTGCACTCTTTACAATATTGCATTCTAATGTAACATTACGCGCTTTCTCTTTTTTCCTTTTAGGATTCTTCCATTCTTATACTTAGTGACCATGTCATCTTGCAAGATTCATCCTGAAAATGTTGACTTAGAAAAGACCCTTTGTCTGGACTACGTTGGCCCCTGCTGTCTTCATGGCTCGCTCCTAATCAGGATGGTAAGTCTATTGAATTCTCTGTGTATCATAGTATCTAGATCAGTGGTTCTCAACCTTCCTAATGCCGCGACCCTTTAATATAGTTCCTCATGTTGTAGTGACCCCCAATTTCATTGTTACAAATTGAACATAATTAAAGCATAGTGATTAATCACAAAAACAATATGTAATTATATATGTGTTTTCCGATGGTCTTAGGCGACCCCTGTGAAAGGGTCGTTCGACCCCCAAAGTATACCTCAGAATGTGACTGTATTTGGAGCTAGGGCTTTTAAAGAGGTAATTAAGGTTCAGTGAAGTAGTATGGGTGGACCCTAATCTAACATGACTGGTGTCCTTATAAGGAGAGGGATGCCAGGGATGCAGGTGCACAAGGAAAAGGCCCCGTGAGGACACAACAAGCAGGTGGCCATCTGCAAGCCAGGAAGAGAGGCCTCAGGAGAAACCAAACCTACTGGCACTTGGGTCTTGGATTGCCAGTCCCAGAACATGGGGGAAGAAATTTCTGTTGTTTAAGCCACCCAGTCTATGGTATTTCGTTGTGGCCGTCCTAGCAGACTGTTACAGCCAGGCAGTGTAATAACTGCTTTTTATGAACTCTCTCTTTAATAGTCATCGTTACCAACCTGAGGCAGCTACTATTGTGACAGGGCCTGCAATAAAACTTTTGCCCACAGCAGGAACCCTCCTCAGTATGCTCAGACCTGACCCTGAACGTAGGTCAGTACAATACTCTGGCTCCTAAGTGGATGAGGTGGGGAGAGAATGAAACGGAGCCACGCATTTTTTGACACGCGTATCTCTATCCTGGTTGTGTTTGTGTTACTCTCCGTCCATTATGTTAAGAGAGAATAGTAATTCCCGAATTTACATCCGTGTCAGTTCTTACAAGGCTCTCTTGATTGAACTGATAAGCCCCTTCTGATCGTTCACTGTTCTTTTCTAATTTTGTCCTTTATTTTGGTCTCCCTCGCCGAGAGGCACTGGTCTATACTCTGCTACCCCAAGTATCTCTCACTGGTTTGATGTTTTTATATGATATTTTCACTTTAGCTTCATTTCAGTGAAATAAAGGTTTGCCTCCATGGGAGGGCCATACATTAAGCTATTGAAAAAGGTAGTTAATGAATTACCTTCTCATGTGTAGCTAGATGCTAGTTCTTATTGGGAGGAGGGCAGAGTTTGTTGGAAAGAATGCTAGAAACACTGAGAGTACTCAGGGCCTAGAGGAGGGTGGATTGGGCCACATAGGAGCAGAGGGGTAAAAGGAACATTGAGAGGAATTGATGACAGTAGTCATTTAGCAGGCCGTGACTTGGCTTCTGCTGGGAGCACCTACTGCCTCTCAATAGCAACTGCTGTCTTTGTGTTGTCACCCTGTCACACTTCCATCCTCCCCTACTGAGGTATGATGGGACCTGGACCTGCCTCTTGAGTCACGTGTGGCTACTTGAACCATCTCATCAAAGTCATATTAAGTACATACGGTCCTGGAATTTTATCTGTAAAACCTAAATAGTTCTCCCTAAAATAACACATGAGTGGCTACAAATAAAATTTGAAAACTGCAAATATGGGAGGCAAAGAGAAAGAAAACAGTCTGCTATTGCTCACAGGCTAGATTCACTGAGCACCACTTTAGTCTTGTTCTAAAGAAGGGATATAGGACCAAGGTACCCATAAAGTGCTTATTTAAAGTATTATTTAGAGTTTTGGGTTAGGGACCTTATAATTGAAAATGCTAAAAATACTTCTTAGGCCAGGCAATTCGATTTGGACTGAAGAGATAAGATAATGCTGAAGGTCAAGTTTTGACTTTGAGAAGACACAGGTATATCATTATCTGGGGGAGCTAGGCTTTTCCGTAGACACAGGGCCTCCTGTAGTGATAACTACAGACCCCTCTTCTAGGCTGTGCCTTAACTGCCTTGGCCCCGCAGACACCATCAGTAAACAAGGCTTCCTGGGAATATCTGAGTGGCCCTCTTTTAAGAGCAAACTTCCAAGGACTGCCTGAGCTCCCAAACCTATTGTGTCATCATCTTCAAAGGAGTCCAAGTACACAGCAATGAGGAACAGTCAACAAGACAGTGTGTGATTTTGTGCTAAATTGCATGTACAGATGAAGGACCGCTCGGAGACAGCTTCATGGGGGGAAGAGGAATTTTTGCTTGAGGGTAGATGGAAAAGAGAGCACAGCTGAGGTTCTGTTTTTGAGACTGTTAATTTTCTCTCCTGGCTGCCGTGCTGAAACTCCTGGAGATGATTGATGTGAAACAGGACGTAAGACACGGTTAAAAGGAGCAAGGAGCGCAGGCACATAGGAAGACAGTCTGAATTAGAGCTGCCAGTGGATGTGTGGAGACTTCACCAGCTGGAGGGAGGTTGGGAATTTTGTGTTTCATCAATGGAATGAAAGCACACCACTGTGCCATGGGGCAGACGCCTCAGTATGCAATAATATCCCCTGCCTACCCCTCCCCAGTTAACAGTGGGCACAGTAAAGTCACTGTGCTGGTGAAACAAATCTCATACAACCTGAAAAGTATAGCTGGTAGCTGATACTTCACCTTGAAGTTAGAATTGTTTGTTCCTTCAAGTGTTTTAATACTTCTGCGATGTTTTAGCCTTCGGCATCTCGATTTGAGCTTCCCCAGATGTTTGTGGTGTAAGTGATATCCTGGTCCTTGCACTTCGGCTGATCTGACCCATCTGTTGCCTAATGCATCGCTGTGTGCTCATGGACAAGGCCAAGGGATTAACCTGGGTTGGGTTGAGCATGTCATGCTTTCACAGTTTGCTTTCTTGATTTGGTTTCATAATGTTTTCTTTGTGCAAAAGGCCTGTGGGAATTTGAAAATGAGATTTTCTATAGATTTTACTCCTCCACCAACTACCAGTGTGATTTGGGCAAGCTGTAGAACCTGAAGATAGCCAGTTACCCACACTTCCCCTCTGGGTTTTCATCTGAAAAGCAAAAGGCCTGGGAATGATGATTTTGAGGTTTTTCTTCTGAGATTGAGAAATTGAAATTCCTGAGTAGTCAAAGTCAGATTTTTTTTTTTTTTTTTTGGCACCAGAGCATTGGGTTTGTCCACCAACATGCACTCTTCCACACTTATGTGCGTCAAGCCCACTGTCATCTATTTTCCTAGATGGAGACATGCCAGGTTGGTGAGCCTCGTGGAGTTTCTTTAAGAAACTAGACCCGGCCACCTGGCCCATGCTCACAGGCTCCTCTCATGTCCTCCCATTCACTTATCCATCACTCAACAGACACTTATTGAACGCCGGTCATATGCGAGGCACGAAGCTTTAGAACCCGATCTATGCCTTTTTATTCATCTTCCCTTACACTCACTTTCTTTGACAAACCAGGCAGACACCAGTATAGGAAATGCATATTTAATCATTCTCATGAGTGATCAGAACTATACAATCAAGTTTTCTATAACAAAATGTAATACAATCGTGGTGGGTCCAAAGTGCCCGGGAGGCCGTAGTCAACACGTGAAAGGTGTGGGTAGGGGGCTGGAAACAAAATATTCTTTCCTATCAAAGCCTCGTTCCTCAGGGCCTCCTTTCAAAGGTTTATTGTCCCTGCTTTCAGATTTCTCTGTGGGCTTCAAGGAAGGTACATGTTTTTATTGTCTTAATTTGAATGTGACTAGGTAGGGTTCTGAGATCTAAATTCAGAGAGGGAGAACTTGAGATGGAACTCAAGCAGGTCCCTCACAGAACTTTATTTGTAGAGAAAAACTAAGGGAAAGGAACTCAGAAGCTCAACAGCTGCAGATAATCCGTCAGAAATTCCTGGTTGCCCCAAACTGACTTCTGGCTCTCTGGTCTGAGACCGCAGCCTACGTGACAGAGGCTAATGCCTATTTTTAAGATCCTTTCCTATTCAGCATCAGGGTTTCTTAACCTCAGCATGATTGACATACTGGGCTGGATAATTCTTTGTTGTGGGTGGATGTCGTGTGCATTGTAGGGCGCTGAGTTCTATTCACTAGATGCCAGTAGCATCCCTCCCCCAAAATTGTGATAGTTAAAGTCTCCAAACATTTCTAAATATCCCTGGGGGTTTGCAGAATGAGCCCGGTTGAGTGAGTCTCACTGCTCTAGATGCTGTTGAGACCTGAGGTCCTCTCAGGCCACACAGGCTGGAAAGCACAAGCCTGCGACCTTGTGGTGACTTAACGCCCATGTGGCCAAGATGGGAGGCCTTTCCGAGCCCACTCAAGGCTAAACGTCACCTGAGAAATAAAATGGCATTTGTTTGTTTTTGAAAAGAAGGTACTCGGATCATTTAGAAAATGTCCCCCAACTACGATTTTTACCTTAAAATTACAGTCACGTCCCACACTTGTTCAGCGTTTGTCAGGTGGGAAGAGATGCCGAGGCACGTTTGGAAGCATCATAGTGACAAGCGGATCGTTGGACCCACCACTAAGATGCAGCCACCTCTGTTGTGAAGTGGCAGCTGACTAGCAGCTTCTTGCTGTTTCCACAGAAGTTTAAGCATGGACATATTGCAATTGAAACTTTCTGGGGGCGACATTACAGCAGGATAACAAGATCCAGAGACGGGGAGCTGCAATAGCCCACCCTCTCACTCCCCAACTGGGGATGGGTAAAGGGAGGTCCCTGAGATATGGGGGGGTACACTTGTCCCCACATGCATTTTACTTCGCAGTCTTAACACACTTCTCTAGTTCAGATGAATTATTTCCCCAACTTTTAATACGTGTCTTTGAAGATAGATTTATCTTGTTCATATTGGAGTCTTCAGTGGGTTGCTTTTGGCTTCTTTTTGCTTCTTGATCTTGGATGTTCACTCCAGGCTTTTAGGCATGAATTCATTTCCCCCAAGAAATAGAAAACTAGGTTATATCTTGTGGTGAAATTGTTCTGCAGATTCCTGGGATTCTGAAAATAACAGCAATAAGATACCATTACAACCATTCAGCAAACATTTATTGAGAACAGAACCTCTCCCTGCCACTGGATGAGTGTATTCTTATTCAGGAATGGCCTTGTTTTCTGTATTTTGATGATGTTCTATCAAGGCCACATGACACCCTAGGTTGCTGAGGGAAAGGAGATGGCTTGAGTCTCTCCTTCAAGGAAGGGATCATCCTCAGAGCTGATGCTGGAGCTGCTTGATCGTGTTAGGAACACAAGCACACACACAGTGGACCCCCCATACCATTCAGGGTTCATCTCACCTGCTGTACTAATGACTTTGCACGTTTCTGTGTGGCCAAGGCACGTTATTTTAGGACCAGGTAAGAGGAGAGAGGTAGGAGTACCCAGCCGATGGCAAAGAAAGAAGAGACACACAGGGAGGCCTTTGAGTCCAGCAGCTCTAGGTGACTCCGCCTTCTAATCTCAGAGTCTGTAAAGGGAGAGACAAGTTCAGGGTCATAGAGGGGAAGCTGCATATCATCTCCACATGACTGGTTAGCAAGGAAAAGTACCTGCAAAACAGCAAGTTGTTCCTAATACAACTTGTACCCAATTCGGGGGCAACTTTGTACCCCATTATCCACTTTCCTTTTCTTCAGAGGAAGTTCTATTCCATGGTCCACTCCAGTAAGCTCGCAGCCAAATGAAAAATGATACCAATAAAGAGATAATAATCGGTTACCAAGGAAAGAATGGGCTGAACAATGGCCGTGGCCAGTCCTTGGTTTCAGACACGTTTTTCCCCCTCTCGGCCGTGACCTTTATAGGTTCTGTGTTACTCGCTTTCTTGACATCATTGCAAAGTGATGAGAAAGTATTGTTCTCATTTTGAAGTAGGGAAGAGAAATGAAGAAATTAAATTGCTCTACTCTGTTTTTTCCCGCGACAGTCCAATCTCATTTAGTTCCTTTTGGCTCTGACACTTACTAGCTGTGTGACTTTAGTTCATCTATATGTGTTTCCATTTCTTCATCTATAAAATAGGACTAAAATAATAATAATCTACTTCTTAGGAGGATTAATGAGTTAATACATTAAAGTGCTTGGAACGTACCTGGCACATAAGTAAGCAATCAATAAGTATTATCTGTGAAAACAACAAGAGTAACCCTGCTCAAGCCTAATTAATGAGTATGACTTCCATTAAGTTGATCATTTCCAAATCCATCTCCTTATTCTGAACTTTGTCATGAGTTTCACATCTGGATTTACAGTTGCTACTGGGTCAGTTAAAAACATAATTATTGAGTAAATGTATGAGCACCTACTGTTGGGGTTCAAAGGAGCCCAATAAAGAACACCCCTTTTTACAGCTGAGTTCTGAATCCGTTAAAGAGTAGGACAAAGCGAGTGAGGCAACTGGAAGACCAAAATATCACTCTCATTACTAATAAATCTGATACAGGATGAAGCTTTGTCTGCTCGGAAGTGAGCTGTCGCCCAGGCATCTCCCCGGACAGGCAGCACCAGCCTGGGGCAGGCTTCCTCCAGCCAAGCCGATTACGCCCCTGAAACATTGATGGCTGGGAAGAGCAGGGTAGAAATTATACTTCCTGAGGGTAGCTAGAGAGACAAGAAAAAAGAAGGAGCTGAGCTTCTGAAGTCCGGCTTCTTCTAATAGACTCACCCATCAGATACATTAGTAACTCCTGCTTCTCTGATGAGGCATGGAAGAGGGGCGAACAGAGAGGCTGGAAGGGTTAGGTTGGTGGGGTATCTTCTCATGGGAGGAAGTATGTGGAATAGGGATGGAGCGTTCTCCCAAAACCCCTCGTATGCTGGGTCATGTGCTAACCATAGGACCTTTCTGCCTAGTAAACAATGGGCACTTTCAACTCAGCATCTCTAAAATCCCCATCTTTTTTCCTGAAATGTTGCTTCTGTATTTTAATTGTTTGTTGGCAGTGTTATTAACCTCCTAAGCAAACAGGTCCCCATCTTTTTTCCTGAAATGTTGCTTCTGTATTTTGTTTGTTGGCAGAGTTATTAACCTCCTAAGCCAACAGTGTAGAAACATCACACCCATTTGACTTGCTCTTTCTCTTCTCCTCCACATTTGTGTCCCTAAGGCCTGTAGATTATTTTTTTCATTAACTTTTTATTCTTCCCCTTTCTTTCCCATTGCCACTGCCCCCATTAAGACCCTCATAATTTCTCCCTTGGACTTTGACATAGGCTCCTGACTTCATGGCTTCCTCTTCTATCAAAACCATTCTTCTGTCCTGGCCGGTGTGGCTCAGTTGGTTGAGCATTGTCCCATGCACTGAAAGGTGACCGTTCAATTCCCAGTCAGGGCACATACCCAGGTTGCAGGTTCGATTCCCAGTCGGGTGTGTACAGGAGGCCTCCTATTGATGTTATGGACTTTGACATAGGCTCCTGACTTCATGGCTTCCTCTTCTATCAAAACCATTCTTCTGTCCTGGCCGGTGTGGCTCAGTTGGTTGAGCATTGTCCCATGCACTGAAAGGTGACCGTTCAATTCCCAGTCAGGGCACATACCCAGGTTGCAGGTTCAATTCCCAGTCAGGTGCGTACAGGAGGCCTCCTATTGATGTTACTCTCCCTCCCCCTTCCTCTCTCTCTCTCAAAAATCAATAAAAACATTGTAAAGTAAATAAATAAAGTATACATATGAAAACCTATGGAATGAGATAAAATATTTGCAAATCATATGTCTGATAAATGTTCCCTATCTAGGATGCAAAAGAATTCCTACAACTCACTCAAATTGAATTCATTTTAGCCCCAAGAGGGATGGTTTTAAAAGTTATAATTCAGTCTGTGCATTTCTTTGATGCCAGCTCAACCCTAGGTTTTTATGCACTAAAGCATTGCAGGGAGACCTGAGTGCTGGGCTCCCTGGATCCTGGTCTTCGCAGCTTGGGAGGCCAGTTCAAACTAGAGCTGTTGGGTAATCCTGGGCCATGTTAGTGGGAACATGAGCTGACTAAGGAGAGAAGGGCTGAATAAGACTAAGGCAGATTCTAAGACCTTCCGTCTTCAGATTGAAAGCCTTCTCAAAGGCAGACTAGAACCAAACCAGTGTTGGGGGACTTGGCATATAGATCACTAGCTGAATATATCAGAGATATCAAGTAATCATCATATCCCACTGCTTCACCAAAGCAGTCCTGCTGAGTTAGGGCCTCAGGACCCTACACACTGCTCTCCAAGCAGTCAGAAGGTGTATGAGATGAAGCTTAGTTGCCATCTTTGACCTATTAGGCCATAAATATTGTTTTGTATTAGTCTTCTTCTTATATAGTGTAATCCCAACTGGAATTGTGATGTAGGTGTCTGTGAAGAGAACTCTAGAGCTTTCTGTGCCCTCGTACATAATATATCAGTTATAGAAATTATATTTTAATTTAGATTTAATTCTCACCCCAATGAACCCATACAAAAAGCATGAAGAGACCCACCTGTCACTTTGATATCCCCCGTGGCTTTGGCAATGTTGTTCTCAATCATACAGGAGTATGTGTTGTTGATTGTGACATTGTAGAGTACAGATACAACCTTCATGGTTACATTCTCAGAATTCAGCTCAAAGCTGGTATTGGAGACTTCTGAGAAGTTGGTTCTTCGGTCAACTTGGGATGTCCAGACCACTGTAGGCTGGGGGAACCATCGGGGAGCCTCACATCGAAAGCTCTCTGAGCTGGCATTATAGTCCACATCCATCTCTGGGATGCTGAAGGCTGCAGGGTTGAAGGTCAGAAAGGGCTGATGTCAAGGTCAGAAAGAGAAGACAATATAGCCTTTGAAGTACTAGGTCTTAAATACACCGTGATTTCTATCATTGAGGTGACTCAGAACTTCACTTCCCCAGTGGGCTCTCTGTGTATGGCCCACTGTACTGTAGATGCAAATAATGATCTGCTCATGATATTGTTGTACATCACAATTCTGGCCGATATCACAAACTCCACAGACATAAGTTCTAGGTTTAATTGTTACAACAGGTAAATTCTCCAAGTAAGAGGAGTTCCAGTGATTACAAAAAAAGTTTATCCATTAGGGAAATTGGGTGTTTCCCCAGGGACCTGTGAAGTCTTCTGAACTTTATATCTTTTTTGCTACCTGGAGAAAATAGTTAGGGGAGGGAGAGAGAGAAGGAAGAAACAGTATTCACCTGTCACTACAATATATTATTTAGATAATATATGTGAAAATTCAGAAGAAGCTAGAGTTCAGAACAAAAGATTTTAAGACCTAATATAATGGGCCCCTTTTGGAGTTGGTGTGGGTCTTGGACAGCAAGGCTGGTTGCTAACAGACTTTGAGGGTCTTGTCTGATATTAATCACTCATGAGCGTAAAAGCATATTTCATCAACTAACCGATCTTTAGCCTCAAATAGCTTTTGGCCCTTTCTTTCCCTCTGCCTAAAAATACCTTACCTCCAGTTTTATACTCCAGGTTAGCATTCCCCTTGCCTTTGGAAGTGATGATGTAACATTTATAGGTGCCAGCATCTGTGAGTTGCACATTTTTCAGCCTCAGAGAAGCATTGCCAACTCTCACTTGATCAGCAAACACGGCTGTCCGGCCTCTGAACATCTCATTCTGGTCTGACAAGTCATCTTTGCCTTCTTTGAACTCATGGACGAAGCCCATAACACCTTCCTTTAGCCACTGTATCACGATATCAGAAAGTTTGATGTCAGGTTCAAAAGTGCAGCTCAGGATTCCGTCCTCCCCGATGTTCCCAGCCGAGGTGAGAGTCGTGACTGAGATGGAGTGTGTGCCTGCAATTTAGGAAGCAAGGGTCAATGCCAAGGAAAGCTTTGGAACTTCTGTCACCAAACCCTTCATTACTAAAAGCCAAACAGAGACTTCTGCAACAAATTAGGAAGACAGAAGGACAGCAGAGGCATAGGAAAGAAGATGTAAGAAGGATAGAAAGAGCAGGAAGACAATAGTCTGTTTTTATAGCTACAGGGATCTAAAATAAACAATAGCTTTTTGGGACCAAGTAACCCAATCCTGGGGAGACGATGAGAGGAGACCATGTTGGATTTGGGGTTTAAAGATGAGAACTCAAGTCCTGGCATTGTCATTTCGTATCTGTGTGAGCTGGAATAAGTCATGTAACCTCTCTGGATCTCAGGAAAATGGAGTTAATGCTATCTGTCTTGCCTATCTTAAAGGATTCCTGTAAGGATCAAATCAAAGGATTATGAACTTGACTTGAAAATTGTAATTGCACATATAAGGTGTTGTTATTCATAGTTAACCAGAAATGGTGTAGAAGTGAAACCTCATGTTAACCAAATGTGACTAGGAGTTCTGAAGAATGTCAGATTCTAAAGTGCTGTTGCTTTTATCTCCATTTGAATGATGAAGAAGCTAAGCGGAGAGAAGATAAGTGACGTGGTCAAGGTTATAGTGCCAGCTATGGCATAATGAAGAATGATACTTAATTAAATTATTTTTTTTGGCCTAAGATAGAAGATATCCCCTCCTCTCCAAGCATATCACCAACAGAATATGAATCATGCAGCCAGCCGTGTCCACTGCCTTTTCCGCACTTGCCCAGCCGATAGCCCACTCAGTCTATGAAGGATGGACCAGCCCTTCTTTCTGCACTGGGGCTGCTGATGGGGACGCCTGTAGGACTGATTCAATGAACTGAATCTTCTTGAGAGGCTCCTTCTGGGGTATGGATGTGAAGCTGAGATGAGGATGAGTCTTTGAGCCCAAGAGGACCGTGGGCCAGACACAAAAAGTAGGGGAGTGGGAAGACCATGAAAGAAAGATGAAGAAGGTGTCCCCATCCCCAGAGCTGTCGTAGATCCTGAGGATTTTCAGGTCGAGTTCCATCCCAATCTCTGAGTATCCTTTAATACCTTATATTAAAATGTTCTTCACTAACCTCTCCTCCTTAAAGCCAGAAAAATGGGTGCTGAGCGCCTCCCAGCTTCCTTATTGCTATTCCTTCCTCTTATCTTTGCCTCCATCCAATATATTTTACATGCATTAGTCTTATAGGTAGAGCTTAAAGAACAATATGAACATGTTAGTTTTCTAATCACTAGTCTTTCATGACTCCCAAGGACTGTGGAGTCAAGTTCAGACTACCCAGCATGGCCTTCAGACCTAAATACTGCATGGCACATAGGAAATGCTCATTAATTGTTACCTTTCCACCCTCATTTCCCACTGCTTTCTTTCATAGTCTATATTGTCTGTTCATATCAAGTGATTTATTGATTTTCTGCTTTCAATGGAAAAATACACAAGCATACTTGGTATTTTTCAAATGTCAGAGGTAACATTATGAACATACGGATATTCTCTCGTGCCCACAAGGGGTTAGAATTGTCTAGTTGGGCCCTCGGCCTTTATAAAGTAGATGAAGGTAATGGATGAGGGACAGACCTGAAGAAGCTAAGCTAGATGGGTTTATATTAGAAAGAACAGAGAGCTACTGATGGAAGAAAAGTTATAAGTAAAAAAGGCAGAGGAAACACAGGTGCACAGGCTGGACTGGGGGGATGTTTGGAGGCTTAGAGTGCAGGGAATAGAGACGGGAGCAGCTGCCATGCATGGCCACGCAGGTGGGAGGTTTGGGAGAGAAGTCATGAGAGAGGATGGTGCGAAGTTTTACTGTGTGATATGAATGTGAAACACGCCTTTCCCCGCCTTGGCTAATCCTGGTTATGCCAATTATACTATTATTTTCACACCCCTGTTCATCTTGCACCTCCAATTTATAGTTCCCTCCTCTCTTATCACCAGCTATCCAAGTTCTGCTTATATTCAAGGCTGTTCAGATGGCAGCCTCTCACGAAACCCTCCTTTGATCTACCAAGACAAAATGAGTAGACTCTCTCTTTACTGTCCCTGAACACTTTCCTGTGCCTTTATTACAGCAGCTGTCTCCCCTCTACCTTGTCTCCGGTCTCTATCTGGCACTAATCTGTGGGCTTTTCAAGGGCAGAAACTGTTTGAATCATATCTGTAATTCCTATACTGTTGTGATGATTAATTTTGTGTATCACCTGTACTGGGCCACAGAGCGCTCAGACATTTTGTCAGATACTCTGGGTGTGTCTGTGAGGATGTTTCTGGGTGAGGTTAAGATTTGAATGAGTAAACGGAGCAAAGCAGATCACCCTTCCTCTGATGGAAGCCTGAGAGGTGGGCCACCTGGGGCCTGAGGGGACTTCCCCGCCTCCAGACCTGTGAGAAAATAAACGTCTGCCATTTAAACACCAGGTCTCTGGTATTTTGTTACGGCAGCCTGAGCGAAAAATATGTATTTGTTCAGTGAATGAATAAATGAATGGAAGTCAGTAGAAATCAAGGGACTGTTTAATAGTTCTACCCAAAATGATTATGGGAGTGAGGAACATTTGGCAGGATTACCACATCTAAATTTGGGGGAGATGTGAGCCAGTGAAAAAGAAGGCAATGAGCCTGGTCGGCGTGACTCTGTGGTTGAGCATTGACCTATGAACCAGGAGGTCATGGTTCGATTCCTGGTCAGGGCACATGCCTGGGTTATGTTCTTGATTCCCAATGTGGGATGTGCAGAAGGCAGCCAATCAATGATTCTCTCTCATCATTGATGTTTCTATCTCTCTCTCCCTCTCCCTTCCTCTCTGAAACCAATAAAAAATATATATTTTAAAAAGGCAATGAAAATACACAGAGATTCTCAATAAAACCATGGGGCAAATGTAACTATATTAGAGCAAGGGTAAATTTGACTGTAGTTTATAAAGTGCCATTAAAGTTGATTTGAAAAATTACTTTTCAGGAAAAATACATAATTAGCACAGTTTATGGAGAGAATGAAATGGTAATGACATATCTTAGTTCGGTAATTGTGTTACCGAATTAATTGTAATGCGTTGGCCTTGAGCCCACAAGTGGAGGATTTGTTGGATGCTCTCTTAGAGAACTTAATGAGTAAAAGTAGCAGCCATGGGAGCCTGAGGGACCACTGTGGGCTCAAGACCATTTAAGGTTGCATTACAGATGTGGCAGATGGAATGCGTGTGATGTTGATTAAATCCCACCCTCCCCATAGCAAATCAAGAGGAGGAATAAAGGCCTGTGAGATCTTGAAAAACCACGAGGACCAAGCCATTGCTTTGTACCCAGAAAGCAGTCAATAAATACTTACTAGAGGAGGAATAAAGGCCTGTGAGATCTTGAAAAACCATGAGGACCAAGCCATTGCTTTTTAAGAAAGCAGTCAATAAATACTTACTGTTAGGTGAATAAATGATGATAAAAAGGGATAAAATAAAATTTAATATGCAAGCAACAGGAAATAAATATTGCTTCTCACAAAAAAGAAATCTATATACAAACTTGCAAACAAATACTGTCTCAAGGAGCTGTGTCCTAGGGAACACAGACTGGTCTGATATGACTCTCCAGGCCTCATAGCCACCAGGGGCTCTTGTGTGATTTGGTGAGCCACAGGGCTGTAGGAGATGAGTTTAAAGCAGCTATTTTTAAAAAATGTTTTTATTGATTTTCAGAGAGAGGAAGAGAGAGATAGAAACATCAATGATGAGAGAACCATTGATTGGCTGCCTCCTGTATGGCCCCTACTGGGGATCGAGCTCTTAACCCTGAAAAATCAACTGCCCTTTGAAAGGACTCAGTAAGACAGGTTCTGCAGCATAGAGAGCATCCTGGAAGCCTTCAGCAGGTGGTCACTCAGCATCTGCTGGAACGCAGCTGTCCAGATGGGCACCGCAGCACATGGCTTAAAAGTGGAAACACATAGGTTTACGCCTGTGCCAGAGGAGCCTGGGGTGGAACCTGTGAGTCCCACTCTTGCCAGAGAAGAGAGCAGGGTTGGTGGTAGCAATTGCTTCTGTGAGAAGAAACTAGAAAGGATGCTGGGCCTGACTAGATAAAGGCACACGGTAGGGAAGTGGCAGCAGAGCATAGTGTTTGAGCACAAGGCGCAGGTATCAGGCTGTCTGGGTTCAAATCCCAGCTCTGCCACTTACTTGCGCAAGTTTTCTAACTTCTTTATCCCATAGCTTTTCATCTATAAAATGGGATGTTTAATAACAGTAGTTCCCTCAGTGGTCTAAATGATAACACGCAGGTAAAGAGCTTCGTATAGTACCCAGTTTGCCACATGTTAAACCTTCAATCAGTGGTATTGATAACTGTTATTAACTAGAATCATTTGGAAAGATTGCAGATTAGAGTACCAGGAGGAAAGAAACAGTTTACTAAGTACTTTACTTATAGTCACTCATTGTAAGCCTGATAAAACCATGGGAGATAAGAGCGATCATTTTATGAATGAGGATAAGGGGGCTCTGTGGGATTAAATGGCTTTCCTAAAGCCCTTTAAGTAGCAAGTAGTAGAGCTAGTGTCAAGCTCCATCTTATCTGGTGCTAAGCCTGTGCTCTTTCTCCCCAGTTCTGCTGCTATCCAGGGCCAGACTGAAACAGTGAGCCTACTCACCTCTTACAAACATAGAAAAATGACAAACTATAAAACAAGTGTAAGAAAAGCCAATAGCTGTTCATTTTCTCAGATGAGTACAATTTTTTAAAATATCAATTTTGTTCCAAACAATTTGTTCAATGCTCCTGTTTTGGTGCCATAAGCACATGCCTGACTGGCTTACTGAGTAGCCTGTAACTTTTACCCAGTGTCCAAAGATGGAGAATTTGTGTCCTGTGGCTTCCTGCCCTGGCCTCCCTAACTTCAGAGGGGGCCTGCCTTGGTGTGGCTGGGAAATTGTGCAAGCGTCAGGAGGTGGTATACGAATGCATCAATAACAGCAAACTCTGAATAGCACTGATGGTGTCACCATAAATAATAATGGCAGCCACCTATTACACACACGCGTCAGGCACTGTACAAATCTTTGTCATTTAGTCCCCATAACTACTCTGACTGCCTTACCAGCGAGGAAACTGTCTGGAAAGTTAAGTTATATCCAAATGGACATAGACCATTGGTGTCAGGCCAGAGATTAGAGCGTCTGTCTGATTCCTAAGCTCTCCCACCACACAGAGCTGCTCAAAGTCACCCAGTGAGTGAGTGAGCGACAGCACAGGGACCAAGTAGGGTCAGGGGCCTTTCCGCTGCCTCTCCCTCCTTACACGTCACCTGGGACGGCAGCACATCCTCAGTGGAGGAGAGTGACGGAGAAAAGGCAGCTGAAACTATAAAGTCCTGAAGTGACAGCTCTGGCCACAGACTGAGTTCAAATACACGTGTTGGCCTGAGTCAGACAGCTGAAGGGAAATGGAGCCAAGCACTTGCCTCAGCGCAGACAGCTGCCGACCAGCTCACCCAGTGTCTTAATTAATGTGGCTTAAATAATAGATGCTTTTGAGACACAGAAGAGGAGGAAAAAGACCGTTCCTCTCAGCTGCCATCAGATAGCTGCCTTCCGAAGCGCACCATCCATGTTTCCTACATGGAACCACCTGTCTTCTCTTTTCCGGAGCCCCCTGTGTGCAAAGACTTGCTATTCTTTAACAGGTCAGCTGAGGCTTCATTGCAAAGGAACCATCCGCCCAGGCCAGCCATTGCTAGAATGGCTCAGCCCTGCAGCACTTCACCTCTGACCCCAGCACACCTTGAGCGCCGTCTGATAGATAGAGCACTCTGATAAGCGTTCCATTTGGTTCTCTCAACCGCCTGGTGACGCAGACATTGCTTCCTCCACTCCGTAAACTCGGAAACTGAGGCCCACAGAGATGAGTGACTAATGCAGAGCACTCTGATAAGCGTTCCATTTGGTTCTCTCAACCACCTTGTGACGCAGACATTGCTTGCTCCACTCCGTAAACTCGGAAACTTGAGGCCCACAGAGATGAGTGACTAATGCGAGGAGAATGCAGTCAGTAAGGAGGAGGCCCAGCGCTCTACTCTGAGGCTTTCTGGGTCCACGAGCCGCGCTCTTTCCCTTCTGCCACACTGAGTGGTTGGGGGCTCAGTGGTGAGGGGTGAACGGCTTGTGGTGACGCAGGAAATCACATACCTGAAATACCAAAACCGATGATAAGGGCAATGGCTCCAGCCAACACAATGATGATGCTAATAATGCTGTGGAGAGAGAGAGAAACAGGAAATTACTTCATTCCGTGCGACATGCTGATTTGCAACCTGGGCTCATCTCTGTCCTAAGAGGTGCTACCGAAAGCCCCTCAACATATTCCTAGAAATAGGCACCTTAGGAAGGAATCTCCGCAATTCTGCCCCGTCCCCCCGGGGCACGAGGTAGGTTAAAGGAGTGGCCCTTTTATTTGACTCTTGTATCATCTTTCTTTCCTGTGTCCAGACCAGGGAAGACCATGCACAGAGACTGTTGGGACAAGACTGACGATACCTCTGTAGTGCAGGTGCCACTTGGGGAGCACTGGTCACACACCCAGCCCACCCTGAGCATTGCTGCCCACCCCTCTTGGAGCATTCACCTACCTGTTTCGTCTCCTCCCATAGACTTCAGACTTTAACCGTGGTCACGTTCACCCTGTACTCACTATTCCTTAGTCCCATAGATCCTCAGCGGGACCTTATTTTCTCTTATTAACAATTAATACATATTAATTACCGAAAGGTTAGAAAATACAAATAAGCAAATATTCCATCAGCCAGACATAACCACTGTTAACTTCTTACTATGTCGCCTGCCAATTTTCAGTGACCAGATTAACAAATGGCATTTGGGAAACAAACAAGGAAGTATTGCCTACATTTACCGAGTGCTAGAATTATGTGGCAGACGTGTTCCAGGCACCATCTGGGGGTTATATCATTTATCCACACGCTAACCTTGTGAGGTAAACAAAGTTATCGGCTCCATTTCACCCATGAGGCAGTGACAGGGAGGTTAAGTATCTTTCCTAAATTCACATGGATGGAAAGTGGCAGAGCTCGGATTGGACTCTCTCTCTCTCTCTGGAATCTACACTTGCCTACTTCTCACACTGTCTCCCAAGGGTGGGGGCTCGCAAATGGGGTGTGTCGCTCCTCTCTGTTCAGGGGAACCCAGGGGCCACCAGCTTTAGCCGGGGAGAGTGACAGGCAGAGCAGGAGGTGTGCGTCAGAGCTGGTGTGTTGCAGAGCAGTTCCTGGGAAACTTGCCCATCGCTGCCCACCCTGGTGCATAGGTCATCAGGCCGGTGTCCCCAGCCACACCCTCTCGCTGCTGGCAGCTCACACTGCCCACAGCCACACGATGTTACTCAACAGGCAGGACAAAAGAAAGGCACAGGGAGGCGAAGAATGATGCTATAGAGAGAAGGGGAAACACGGGCATTTCACTTCCTGCCCTGAATAGGCTCGTTGTACCCAGCTCCCATTGGCTCAGGGCTGGGCCTACAAGGAACAGTTTGCGTAAACAGTTCCCCTGGAGGTCAGACCCTCATGAGGTCCAGCCAGAGAGGCAGCACTTGAAGAAGCAGAATGGAGCTTTTAATACTAGGGCATCTGCAATTGATTCCAAGAGGAGACTGCATATGACCGCTTCTCCTCTGTTTACACAGCTCGCTGCAGCTTCAGTTCTTACTGGCCCACGTGTGTGAGAACAGCTAGACAAACTCACAGCAAGAGGCCCTGTCTGGCTTTCTCAACCACTGAGTCAGGCAGCAGACTTGCATTTGTGGCCCTGGGATTGACCTGCCTTGGGGAAATGACTTCAACTCTCTCAGACTCAGTTTCTTTATCTTTAAAATGGGAATAAGAATAATTCCTGCTTTACCTGCTACAAAGGTGTTATGGGTTGAAGTGTGTCCCCCCCAAATTCTTACTTTGAAGTCCTAACCCCACTGCTCAGAAAGTGACTTTATTTGGAAATAGGTTTGTTGCAGATGTAATTAGTTAAGATGAGGTCATGCTGGAGTAGAGTGGACCCCTGATCCAATATGACTCATGGGTGTTCTTATAAAAAGGGGAGAGTTGGATACAGACATGCACACACAGGGAAAACACCATGTGAAGAGGAAAGCAGAGATTTGTAAGTCAAGGGACATCAAAGTTGGCTGGCAGGTCACCAGAAGCCAGGGGACAGGCTGGGAACAGATGCCCCCTCACAGCCCTCAGGAGCCAACCCAGGCGACACCTGGACTGCTCGCCTCCAGAACTGCGAGACAGTAAATTTCTGTTGTTTAAGCCGCCCTATTCACGGTATCTTGTGCCAGCAGTGCCAGCAAACTAATACAGGAGGGTTGCTTTAAGATCAAACGATGTAGTTGACAATGAATGTTGCATGATCCATAAAGGGCTACTCATATATTACTTTTTATTATTAAAAAAGCTGAGTTGGCCCTGGCTGGGTAGCTCAGTTGGTTAGAGTGTCATTCCCATATGGGAGGTTGCAGAGCGTGTGTGGGAGGCAACCAATCGATGTGTTTCTCTCACATTGATCCCCTGTCAGGGCACATACAGGAATCAAGGAATGAATGCATAAATAAGAGGAACAACAAATTGATGCTTCTCTAGCTCTCTCTCTCTCAAATCAATTAAAAAATTTTAAAAGAGCTTAATTGCACCTGCCTGATTAAATTTATTAGGAAAAGCTAATGACTTAAACCTGGAGAATAATCCAGCTGATAATAATAAAAATATCATAGTATTTTGATACATCAAAGTAGCAGGTCCCAGCCTTGGTGCTCAGGGTTCAGTGTGCATTTTCACATGTGTTTGAATCATCCAGTCCTGTTCTCTCCTTCCTCTCTCTGTTGTCCCTTCCCTGCGCCTGCTCACCCCATGCCTCCCCAGCATTAGTGCAACTCTCCCGTCAGGTATCCCCGCGCGCAGTCTGTCCACATTGCCAGGGTCAGCAGTGACTTCAGAATTTCTCTATGGCAGCAGCTTAGGGGCGACAGCCTAGTTGAAAGTGGGAAATGGGGTGATCACTGAGGCTTCCGGACCCAGCCTGCACAGTGCCAGTCCCAGCACCACCACTTACTAATTGTGGGACCTCAACTTCCGATCTTGTGAAGATTGAGTTAACCCATTTTACAAAATCACTTAGAAAAGTGCCGGGCACATAGGCAGCGTCTATAAGTATTGCTATTCTCATTCTTGCTTTTCTGCCATGGTTACCTAACAAGCACGTGCTTCTAACATAGTGCATGTTGCCTTGGTGGTGCTGATGGGTATTGTGGGGCCTACCCTGTGGGTTAGCTACTGAGCTGTTGGCAAGAATGATGACAACACTGATGATCACGGTAGTCCTGGTGATAGTCTGAAAACTCCCAGTGCCCTCCTGATTCCCTCATGATAAGACTCCACTCTGTGATGTAGCCCACAGGGTCTTTCAAAGGGGTTCTCGTCCTCTCTCTCCAGACTGTCTCTCCCCACACTTCCCCCGAGTCCCCCCTGGCCTCCTGCACTCCAGCCATGTTAATCACCATAGACCCACCACAGATATGCTGTCCCCCACCCTCTCCGTGGGGGGCTGGACAGCAAGGACACGGAGCAGATACCTGTACGCTCACCAGTAGGAATGGGACAGTGGAGGCTGGGAGCTCATCTCCCTCCCCGAGACCCACGCTTCCCCTGCTGTGGAGGCAGAACCCATCTGTCAGCAGGTTCCCTGTCTAAGCAGGATCACCTTGAGCTTTGTTCTGAACTGTTGTTCCCTCGGGGAACCGCTCCACTTGCAGAACCTTGGAAAGCGAAGCAGCAACTATCAGAGCAGCCAAATTAAATAATTCCTGCTGCTTATTAATTTTTTAAAACGATGAATAAAATATTTCACATCAGGTGTTCTTACACTGCTTTTTGGTTTTCACTTCCCCAGCATAATTTCCAATAACTATGCTACAGGAAATTTTTAATGCAAAACTAGGTCTTCTAACCACTGCATGGGCATTCACAGGGCACAGTTGTTACTCTGCACAGAAGGGCCCAGACGTGAGTCAGTGCTTCTGGAGGGTTTGTTCACGAAGCGAGTATTTGTTAGTGCTTACCACATGAAAGACACTGTGTGGGCAAAGGGGAGGAGACATAGGGAGGAAGTCAACAAGGGCCTGCCCTCAGGAATCACAGTGCAATTCAGGTAAAACACACGTGCACGCACACGCACACGCACACGCACGCACACGCATGCCACTGTAATAGCACAAGACAGAATGCGGTCGGGGCTTCAGTAAAGAGAGGAGCATGTTCTCACAGGAATTCAAAGTGCATTTCCATGAACTAGTTTCAAAGAAAGTAAAGAGGCTTTATCCAGGGATATATTTAGCGATTCGTGCTGCTCCCTCCTCTCTCTCCAAAGCGGACACACGGAGAACAGGGTTATGCTGCTGCCCTGGACGCATCAGGACCAAGCACCACACGGTAGTGCCCTGGGCTGGGAAGAGGTGCTTTCCAGGGACACAGAACTCAGAGCCACCGGGGAGGGACCAGCCTTGCACCCCGGACTCTGCCATATGAGTGGCCCTTCTCGCCTCCTTTTTGTGTCTTTCTGCAGCACTTGAAAGAAATGAGGTATTTCAGTTAAGAAATGGTATGTTGTGCTCCTGAAAAACCTCACATTCTATAAAATCGCACTATAAAGGTAACAGGGCTGACGGGAAAACAAGGTTAAGGTAAGGGCAGATCACTGAAACCCGTGTGACTCTGTAATGGGTCCCTAACGGAAACAGTAACTGGTACCTCGGGATAACTTGCACGGCCAAAGCAGGCAGTTCAGTAGGGCCAGAAGCCGCTCA
Source organism: Myotis brandtii (assembly GCF_000412655.1). NCBI lineage: Eukaryota > Metazoa > Chordata > Mammalia > Chiroptera > Vespertilionidae > Myotis > Myotis brandtii. The sequence goes on along the minus strand of NW_005354632.1, from coordinate 372,847 downwards.
GGGATGTTACACATGCACACAGCCCTGGCCGGGTGGCTCAGTTGGTTGAGCGCCGTCCTGTACACCAAAAAGTTGTGGGTTTGATCCCTGGTCGGGTGTGTACGGGAGGCAACTGATCAATGTTTCTCTCTCACATCAATATTTCTCTCTCTCTCCCTCAAATTAATAAAAACATATCCTCGGCTAAGGGTTAAAAAATGCACAGAAACAACTGAGCAGAAACTCTGACTTAGGGTGCTATGAGCCGGTGAAGTTGGGGTACAGAGGGAAGGACACCCCTGGGACGTGCAAGGCCAGGATGTGCTTCTCGGGGGAGAGCGCTCCAGAAGCAGGTGCTCATGTAAAATGGAAAGAAACAAAGAACTGAAAGCCGCACGGAGCCCTTCCCAGTGAAGCTGTCATTCTTCTCTGCTGTTTCAGCCCCCTTGCCTTGGGGAAGATGCATGTGAATCAACGCAACTTCCATATAACTGTCCTCATTCCCCCGTGTCCCAACCATGTATGAGCTAATCGGTGCTATAGAAACACACACTGCAGCAGACAGGCTGTTACCGGATTTCCAAGAAATAAACTGGGATAGGGATACCTATCTTTTAAGGACAAACTCTCGCTCTCCCCGAGGTCCATGAGGATGATAAAACAAAGACGCCAATGCTGATCGGGCACGTTGTGTGTGCTAGTGCTACATATGCATACAGTGTCTCATTCCTCCTTCATTCAGCAATGCTATGCGGAAGTATCACTATCATTGCCTTTTTACATGTGGGGAAACTGAGGCTTAGCCTAAATAACCGACCAAACTCTCACAGCTAGGAAGTGGGAGAGGAGAGCCAGGTCTCAAATCCAGGAGTCTAATGGACGAGCCTGTGCTCCTAAGAACCATACTTCTAGAAAAAGTCCCATGTGACAGGCAGGAGGCCAACAGTTCAGAAGGCTTCCCTCATCCGCATTCCTGCATAGCTCCCATAGCTCCTTGTTAGAAACAAGGGCTTCTGGGTCTGCTTCAGTACGGAGGGCACTCATTCTGGAAGACATAAGGCCTCTTTGTTCCATTCAAGCATGAATGGTTTCTACGGTCTCTAGTTCCTCCGTCTCAAATACTGACAGAACTGAGAGGTACCACATTCCTATAGATCATCCGCCTTCTTCCACTGTGTATCCCATAAAGGATTAACCCTCGGAAAACTAGATGACGTGAGCAAACGTGTGATTAATCTGAATAAGTTCTACTTTAAAATTAAATATACCAAGCAGAATATTTGAGTAAATCAAGTAAATGTTTGAAAAAAAAATCAGACATATTACTTTATTCGTAAACTGAAAAAGTGACTAGGTCTATAGAGGAATGCTGAGAGTGAAGACATTGATTTCAGCCTGTCCAAAAAGTTTCTCTCTCTATTTTTCCCCATAAAAGGAGAAAAGGCGGCATTATTTTTAAACACTATGTGGAACAGAGCATGTGTTCTGTAACCATTTTTTTTAATATCGATTAGTATGGGTTCTAGGTTTCTGAGACGCTTAGATTATTGTCTATTCAGTATTTTTTCCCCTGAAGAATCTTTCATTTTCTGTAGAGAATGTTTCCTCATCTCTACATGCCTCTCCTTTTTCTCTTTGTGTTGGTGAAATCAAGGCCAGCTTTGATCCAGGGGCAGGAGAACATGAGCATGAAGAGTAGTAACTGGAGGGTCAGGAAGAGATTGACAAGGAGATGCCATCTGGGCCTATTCTCCATCACTCTGCAAGGAATGAAGCCAGTAGGCGAAAGTTCTAGGAGGTTAGATTGAGCTTTATGTACAGAGAAACTTCCCAACAGAGCTCTCTGGTACTTGCCTGAGACCGAAGAGTTACGTCATTAGACGTGTGTGTACAAACAAGGGCTGAGAAACCACTTAGGGAGAGATGTGGGCAGGGGCGAGTTTCTGGGACCAGGTAAGGGTGGGACCGTTTTGAAAGTCCCTTTCTGATGCAGATAGTTGTATGATTCTGTACTGATCTTCCCTGAGGTTTCCTCTGGCCTTGCCCTCATCGTAGTTTGGTGTTCTGATATGGCGCCTAAAACCTTGGTTAATAACATAACAGTGATAGCTGATATTAACTGAGTACATGACCTCATTTATCTCATTCAATCCCCACAGCAACCCTATGAGATAGGTACTGCTATCTTTGCCTTATGGATGGGGAAACTGAGGCCTAATATTAAGTAACTTATCCAAGGGCTCACCCCCAGAGAAATTAGAGCAGGATTGGCCTTGGGTATGAGACTCCCTCGTCCATGGCTTTCATTATGATGCCGTATTTTATGTAAACCCAAAGCTTGGCAAAGCCCAGGATTCAGATCAGTTTCCAGGCTCATGTTCTGTGCCGCTGCCCCTGTGGAAGGACCACTCGCCCCATTATTCATTGATTGAAGAAGTCCATCTCTGTCAGGAGGGATCTTTTGTCTGAGACTCTGGAAGGAAAACTAGAAGGAGCGTCTCAGCTGGAAAAACACAGAATATTAATAAACAGACACCTTTCCCTGAACAGTATTTGAGTTTGCAGCAGAGCCATTCCATTATTTTCTTAAGCCTGCGCCGTCTATAACTGCTCCCCTGATGTCCATGCAGCACACACCGGCATTTCATCAGCCTCGTTCACTGTTGCCCAGAGGCACAAGCAAAGCGAGACAGAAGTCCATGCAAGGTGATTACTAGTCCTTTCCCTAATCATACCTGCATTTCCCCTTCCTCCTCATTCTCACTGCAGAGAAGAAAACATTTCCAGAAGATTCTTGCAGTGTAACATCCCGTTGTGTTTAATAACACACACGCTTCAAACCCTTTCTGAACCTCCCAGACGTGTCCGTGCTGTTAGAAGAGCCGGGTATCCCCTAAGCAGCCTGTGTGGTCTGGACTGAAACAGCCTAATTGTAAGTCTCCAAACTGGAGTTTAGGAGAGATTTCCAGGGGTGCTCACAGCACCTGCAGTGTGGTTTGGCTGCTAATTAGCACTTCCTTTTCAAATTGGCTGCTGTCACACACAGCCTCCTCCTACCTGTCTCACCTTGTCCCTCAGCCCTCCCCACCCGCCTCCTCAGGCCCTTAGGGGCACTGCTCAGTGACAGCCTGGTCATTTCTGGGTTGGACGAAACAAAAAGAAGGCACTGCTATCTCCCCACCCCCGCCCCCCCCATCAACTCCCCAGAGAGCCTGGAGTTTGATGGGAGCAGGGGGCTTGCACACCTGAGCAGCACTGCAATTCTCCCCATACCTGTGTCCAGATTAAACACTGCTTCTCCACAGGACTGTTGTAAGGGTCTAAAGAAACAAACTATTAATGTATAAATATTAGATATTATTTTGAATTGTAAATGTTGATTCTTATTTTTACCCCTTCGCCCTACCCCAAATTTAAATGACTTCTTACTGCTTACAGATTCAAGTTCAAACTAAGCCTAGAAGTTAAGACTCTCCCCAGATACCGCAAGCTGTCTGTCCAACGCTTCTCCCCTTCTGGAACCCTGTGTTCTGGTCAAACTGATCTGTGTTGTCCCCTGTCGCCCTCTGCCTAAACAGCCTTTCACCTCCTCTCTGGCCACCCAAAGCGGCCCATTCCAAGCCTGGCTTGGCTCCGACTTGCCTCTGACCTCACTCCTGAACCCAGCCAGGAGCATGCTCCTTCTCTGTCCTTCGTGGATGAAAGGGGTGGGGTTGGAAGGTGAATCTCAGAAGGCTGGGCTCCATGAGAGAGGAGAGCCAGGCACTGGGGTTTGGGATGGGCGCTGGGAAGCGGGAGCTGGAACTGAGAAGCTCTGATGGGGAAGGACAGGACAGGCTGTCTCTGGGGAGAGCACATCTCCATGATTCCTCTCTCCCCATCAGTCACCTTGATCTGGGCGGCAGGCAGATGGATGGCCTGCAGAGTTCCAGTGATCTGCAATCTAGATGACTCGGCAGCACCTGAAAGCACAGTGACTGCTGGACTTGTCACCCTTTTGGTGCCTATAGGAGGCCCGTGCTGTCACTGACCATGTTCAAAGATGTGCTTGGGCTGTCTCCTCTCAGGAAGCCTAGCCCTGGGTCAGTTCTGTGTATTCATCAATAAAGCTGGGAACAAGCACATGTCGCCTTCAGAGCTCTTCCCTACCAAAGCACCTATCCCTGTCTTAACAGTCTGATGCCTGTGTTCCCAAATGGGAGACAGGGTTCTATTTGTAGGCCCAAGGCTTCTGTCACTCACTCTCTTCACATCAGCGACACCAGAAAATCTCCCCACTGAAGAGCAGACCAGCAAATCTCGGAAACCACAGGAATGTGTCTGCAGTCTCCCAAGGTCCTACCCGGAGTCCATGGCAAACCCTCACCTGCTGGGACACACGTTCTCATCTTTTAGACGTGGGTGCATACAGTGGGTGCATAACAGCAACGAGCACATTTGTAACTTTTGAGTAGCCATTTATGGGAGAAATTCTCATTTATCTTCCTCCTTAAAGGAAAATAATATTTTATAAAACTGTGGTGTGTGAAATCTTGCTGACACTATGAATTATTACAAAATGCCTTGGAGAGTTGGAAATAGAAGACCTGGTTGGCTGGGGTCAAGAAGGGAACCTAGAGAAGGAATTAATTGATAACAGCTGTGTTTGAGTCCTTGCTGAACTTCAGCCATTTCAGTCATTACAAATGACTTTCACAATAGAGATATCCTTCTAAAAGAAAAAAGGAACTTTGCAGGGAATGAAAATTAAAATTTTTAGCAATAGTGCATAGAAATATCCTTAAAAGAAGTAATAATCTTACTAAAAATGTTTAAAATGCTGAATAAAATAAAACCACACACATTTTTGAACACTTGGTTTTGCTGGCAAGAAAAACAAGGAGATTTGCAGAGGCTAAAAGTGAAGCAAAAAACATGACTCTAGACAGATAAGAGGGAACTGAACACAGTGGCTGTCTACAAATTCCAGTGACAAAAGAGCCATCAGAATATCAGAGACACAGCCAAGGGGCCACCCAAGCTGGAGAATCGAATTGGAGAACCACATAAGCTAGAACCCTCCACTCCCCTAAAGGCACCAGCCAAGCCCAATCTTGGCTTACATTTAACCTCATTTGGTTTTAGTTCTGGGTGAGGAGAAGAATGCTCCCTGAGATTTGAGGTCTGAATTTACAATGCCTCCAGTCCTGAAGAACCCCAAACCAAAAATTAAGTCTAAAGGGTTCCTAGTTGGTAAAGTTCCAATGCTTAATAGAAGCAAAAGCAAAGAATCTCTGAAGAAATGCGTTCTCCACCCAGGCCTCAAAGGATTTCAGCAAAGAAACTTCCCCAAATACAAGCTTATAATAAGAAACCCCCAAGGGTACAAGAAAAAGGCACCATGAACAGAATAAATGAAAAGGCTTCAGATATTGAAACCATTAGATACAGAATATAAAATAAGCCTTCTTAATGTTAAAATAAATGAATAAAGGAATGGAAAGCTTGAATAAGGAACAAAAGATGAAAAAAACTGTCCAGATAAAGATTTGAAAAAGAGCCAAACAGAACATCTAAGAAATGAAAAATAAAGAATTGAAATTTAAAACTCAACCGGACACATTAACTAGTAGATTGGATACAACTGAAAGAGAGAATTGCTTAAGCAAAAGAGTTGAAATATTAAATATTAAAGAGAGGGTAAGACACACGAAGACCAAAATGAGAAATTTTAATATTTATATCTAATCAAAGGTCCAGAAAGACAGAATACAGAGTGAGAGAGAGGCAATAAATGAAGAGAAAAAGACTGAGTATTTTTTAGTATTTATGAAGTAATCCCAATCTTCAGATTCAGGAAGCTCAATGAATTATAAGTAGGTAAATAAAAAGAAAACTACAAGACACTTCATAGTGCAACTGAAGAAGAACAAAGCAAAAATCTTAAAAGCAGTGAGAGAGAGAAGACAGATTGCCTAGAAAAGAATGACAAGTAGACTAATAGCTTACTTTTCAAAGTAACAAGGGAAGCCAGAAAAATTATGGAATTATGTCTTCAAAGAAAAGGAAATTCGAGACATGGAGTATATCTATAGACCCCAGCAGGTATTATAGACTCTGATGTGACATGGAGAGAATACAGCCCCCACCATTAAGGCTTCATGCCCAATAGACTACTAGGTGATGCTATAAAAACTGAAGAGCAAATGTATAATTTCACCCTGGGGTAGAGTCAGCCTTAATGGCCATCCAAAGGATTTGTTTCAGGCATATTAACAACTTGGAGAAACAAGTCATGGACAAAGCTGTGCGGTCTAGAGGTCTAAGCCAGGGGTCCTCAAACTTTTTAAACAAGGGGCCAGTTCACTGTCCCTCAGACCGTTGGAGGGCTGGACTATAGTTTTAAAAAAAACTATGAACAAATTCCTATGCACACTGCACATATCTTATTTTGAAGTAAAAAACCAAAATGGGAACAAATACAATATTTGTATTTGCATGTGGCCCGCGGGCCGTAGTTTGAGGACCCCTGGTCTAAGCTATCAGGAACTTCAAGAGATAGACCAAAGAAAGCCTTGCTGACCAGCATAGTGTACCAGGCAGCACTGGGCGATCGATCCACTAGGCCAGTGGTCGGCAAACTGCGGCTCGGCAAACCGCGGCTCGAGAGCCATATACGGCTCTTTGGCCCCTTGAGTGTGGCTCTTCCACAAAATACCATGTGCGGGCGCGCGTACAGTGCGATTGAAACTTGGTGGCCCACGCGCAGAAGTCGGTTTTCGGCCTGGGCGAGTCTGTTTTGAAGAGGTACTGTTGATATTTGGCTCTGTTGACTAATGAGTTTGCCGACCAGGGCACTAGGCCAACTCAGCTTGCCCCACGGCATTAGAAAAGCAGGGATGGCAACCTGCCATTCCCATACCTGACCAACAGACTCACAAACAAGGGGACAGAGATAAAAGTTAAGGTTCAATGAACTCATCTAGAAATTTATAATCAGAAAACTAGAAAGAAGTGTTTTCTATTTTGACTTGTATATACTTTTTTTTTAAAAATGGCTTTGTATTTTTTTACTTTGAATTACATGCTAGCTGGTAGGGACATTGGTGGGTACCGCTGCCATTTTTTTTTAATGCTTAAGGCATTATTTCTGAATTTGAAGTCAGAAATATTTGAGGGTCAGTGAGGGAGCTACCTTCTTTACTTGGTGCCTTTCTTTATAATGTGTACAATTTCTGTTCCACAGTGCTGGCAAATGCACTAAAAATGTTAGTGTCCTCTCCTGCTACCAAGAGGCTAAGGCCCCATCCAGAACCAGGGTGATTGTGGATATAAAGTGTGATTTATTTCAAGGTCAGAGGGATGAAGGGTAGAGTTAGGGGAAGAAGGTCTCCCTTAGAGACACTTAGAGGCAGATTGTGTTACAGACCGAGACCCCCCGCTAGGCCTGAGAGCAGTGCCTCCTCACTTCTCCATTGTTCCAGAAACTGGTTACCTGTGCCTCTCATAACATACGGGGAAGAATAAGGCAAAAATCTTAAAGGCCGTAAGAGAGAAAAGAATGGAGATGAGAAAAGAACCAAGGCTGGTGCCCATGAAGCTGCACCAGCCACGTCAAATCTTGGCTTAGGTTTAAGAAGTTAGGATAAGAAGCTTTGTTAGTTTAATATTCATAATGTTTCTTAGTTTCCTCCTCCTTTATGGGTATATTTAGTCCAAAAGCAAGGACAGAAACAACTTTTCACCTCTCAGTCAAATATAGTCGTTCTGGCAGCTACCGGAGCTGAGAAAGCCAGGGAAGGCCAGAAAACAGTGGCATACAGACAGGCGCCCCGAGAAAAGGGGGGAGAATGAACCCTGGGCAGTGCCACTGTGGCATTTCCTGCAGGAAAGGCTGCTTTGTTGCTCTGGAGCGGTCTCTGGTTACAGGAACGCTCTTTCAAAACCAGGAAATGTGGTTTGACAAAGGCCATTCGTGTTAGTTCAGGGGTGAGCGGTCTGAAGGGCATATTTTGGGTTCCTGACTATTTGAGTTTCCGGGCTATGTCAATGGCTTGCTGGGACAATAGGGAAAATGACTGAAATTACACAGTCCCGTGGACTTGGAGGCATGCAGCCAGGGGACGGTTCTCTCCGTGTGGACTGTACCTGCAGGGACATCTCTAGGGGGCTGAGGCCCAGCTCCAGAAACTTGAGTCAGAGTCCTAACTGGTCACAGCTCCTGTCTTCTCTGCCTTAGCAGCATTAGAGGAGCAAGCTCTTTGTTAGAGTTTTCCAGTATGTTCCTTGCAATTTTATAATGCCCTGTTTCATTGGGGGCCGGGAGAGTGCAATGAATATAGTATGTTGCAAAAAAAAAAGAGAAAGCATTGGATAGGAGATGGGATACAGAGAATGAGAAGCGAAGTGTAGTGGATGGGGCCTTACCCTCCGTCTCCACTGCTCATGTCTGGGGTGGTGTCTGTCCAGATGTCAGGAGCACAGTGGTGAGACTCGGAGTGGTCCAGGCCCCAGAGCAGCCCTGTCTCTGCCCTGCCTCCAGGGCATTTGGCTGTCTCTTTGCCGACCCCTGTATATTTACGATGACTTGACTTTTACGAACAGACGACAGATGAGATGTGAGGATCTGAAAGATGACATGGCTTGTTCAGGGTGGATCAGTGTTTGCTCTTTCCCTGAGCCTGACTCGGAGGCTTCGTTTCCGCTTACATCATGAGAAACCTAAAAGGCTCGCTCTCACCCTTCCAGGCCATTGCACGTTGCAGCAATGTGTCTGCGGGGACGGGAGTGTCTTTTGTCGGCATGCTCACTCTGGGCAGCGCTTCCCACTGCAGGGCACAAAGCCACCAGGGTCCCATTTCATGTCACTTAAATTCCACCCAGTTACAGCGGCCAGCTAATTAAATGAACTCTGTGCTCTCACAGGAAGCAGCACTCTACCTTTCACCTCCTATCTTCCACTTCCCCCGGAGTATTACCTAATTCCTACCGACACCTAACACCTGCTAGAGGATGGGAGGTGCTGCGTGATGTCCAAATGCCTAGTCACTCCCCAGAGAATCAGTTACACTGACGACCATTAAGTAGCATGGGAGTGACAGGCAGCCCTGTTCAAGGCTTTGTCATGGGAAGGATTCCAGAGAGTGGGGTGGGGTGGGGTGGAAGCACCGAGGATTTAGTTGTGGCCCAGCCACTGCCTCACTGTACTCCCCCTGAACCTAACCTGTCCAACAGTTCCAGTCTCTGTCTCAGACATTTGGCTCTGGTGCCGGGAGAACAAATTCAAATTGGACTATATGTCTAGGTTCCTTACAAAGCGTGTGAGACGCTCCCGGAGGCACCTGCAACCTCACCTCAGGGTGAATCTCCTCCCTGTGCCAGACTAGCTTAGCTCGCCTCCAAGTTGTAAGCAAATTAGATGAACACCTATGAACTAGGAAGATAATAATACCCTGAAAGGATGAACTGATTAATAATTATAATAATGAGAGGGCAGTCATAATAATACACTGTGTTTATTTAGTATCTGTCACTTGAGGAATATGGGGTGAGCCACTGATGTCACCTCATGAACCCTCCCTTCGTGTTTATAAGAGAGAAAAGGGCAGAGACTCGTTACCAAAAAAAAGCCTATTTGGAGGAAGGTTAATCATGGAAGAATTCTGTAGAAGGGGAAGCTCTGAAAACTATGATGACTTTGGACAACAAAGATGAGCGGGCGTCCCGGGAAGGAGACTACCGGCCTGCTCTTCTCTCCTGGGCTCAGCCCTCCGTACTGCCCGGGCCCCCTCATTACTGTGCTTTCTTTCTGTTCATGCCCTCTGTTTTTCTGTAATTACTCCAGCCCCGGATGTATATAAATAAGTATTATGTTTAAAAGGATTACATTTTCATAACATTGGGTCAACCACAATCAAATAGATTTCCTTAACTTTAGGACTTTAATATGCTCATTGCATAGTGAATGTCCCAGGGGAGTATATACTAGGTTGAACCGTTTGAAATAATCATTTCTGTAGGTCAAAATCAATCAAATGTTGGCAATTTCATATGGTCCAACCAATTACTATTCAGGTCTTCCAATCTCGCTTGACTACAGAACTCTTGGAGAAAATACTGTTGCAGAGACGGTGTCCCTGAACTCACTTTGGGAAACAGTCTTAGATGCGTAAATACAGACTGTCAGGTGCTTGGGCCCATGATGTTCAGGTGCAACAGGATAATGGACTGAACAGAATGGGAGGCAGCAGATGGAGGGGTCCTGCCAGGCCCGGGGCGGAGATTCCAGGACTTCCCACCCCCATTGGAAGCACGGAGATGCACATCACTCTGTAGAGTTACACCTGTTGCAGTAGTAAGGCGCAAGGATGTTTTTAGCTATAAAATTGCTTTAAAATATTAAAAAAAAAAATCATACCAGTTGCTCCTTAAGCTTTGAGTCCATACCAGAATATGTCTGGGAAAATCCCAATGTACCCCCTCCTCTTCTTTGCAGCTGGGAGAATAGCATCAAGGAGCCGATGACCTCCCAGCTAGGACTTAGGTAAATTATGTTCCTCTGGCCACCTCATTGAGCTGGCTGGGGTCAGTTACCTAAGAGCTGGGTACCTCTACCTGCCCATCCAGATGAAGGGCCGGCCCACCCACTTAGTCCCAAAATCTACAGGCCTTTCCAGTCCCCAGTGGTTGCTTTGTAAAGTCTGCATTTAAGTTGGTTATGTGAAGTTTTGAACAGGATCCTATAGCAACACTATTTATAAATGATGATTGGATTTTCAGCAGGGCTTCAAAAACCTGTTCAATCCTAATGTTTCAGAAATATATTTATAATGGGAAAGGAAAATAGCAGAAAACATTGCTGTCATAACTACACAATGACAGCTGAGTGTGGAGGACACGGGCTTGTGTGGGCCTCTGGCTCTCATTTACGAAGCTGCGTCCATGGGAAAATGTCTTCCTCGTCTTGCTGAGGATGTTGCCCTGAGAGCACCTCAGCAGCTAGAGGTAGAGGGTGAGGTGGTCATTTCCAGGGGACCGCTCTGCCCAGGCTCAGGTAGAAGCTGCCCTGCGGGAGAGGCTCCCAGGCCAGCAGCTGTGTGGAGCTGCCTCTGCTCCCCAGGCCTGGGGGAAACCCCCCCCTGGAGGCCTGCTTCCTCTTCACCAAGGACGGGGGAGGGGAAACCAGGAGAGTGAGTCGTGTCATGGAAACTAAGAGAAGAACGTGTTTCAAGAAGGAGGGGGTGGGACATCTGTGTTGAATGCTGCTGTGAAAACAAGAACAGCGCCGTCAACATTAGATTTGACATTGACAGGAGCAATATCTCGGTATTGTGGGGACAAAATCCAACTAAAGTTGAGAGAGAATTATAATAGAAGAATGCATGATTTACAATGAGTGTCTGCTAAGTGCTTTATATGTATTAACACCCCTAATTCTTATACTGTTCTGATGTACATTCTAATAGCATTCCTATTGTACAGATGAGGAACATAGAGGGTAAATAACCTATTCAAGGCCGTCTGGCTAGAAAGCGGCAGAGCTGAGATTGCACCCAGGCAGCATGGCCTCAGTCTGTGCTGGGAACCTTAGCACCTCCCTCTCCCATGCCCAGGAAGATCAGAACTCAGACAGCTCTTTCAACAAGCAAGTGTGCTGAGAAGGAAGAGATGGGGAGGGAGCTGGAGAGGTTGTGGGGCTGAGAGAGGGTTATTCTTTTAAGATAGAAAACACTGACATATGGGTTGCATGTTGACGGGGATAATAGAGTAGCGAAAGAGAGATTGATGACGCTGGCCGGAGGAGGTGAGGTGGGGGGGAACCAGGACACAGAGGGGTCACCCTTTGATAGGAGCGAGGTTTGTCCTCTGGTGCCGGGAAGGGAGGCAGGGAAAAAGGGCCCAGATGAGGGCAGCAGGCAGTTTTGGAAGTGAACAGATGAAGGAGCACCTGTCTGCAGGCTCCTGCTTTCTCCGGATAAAGCAAGATGGTCACCTGAGACTGCGGTAGGGGAGGAAGAGAAGAGAGTTGTGAAATGGCCATGTGGGGGGTGGGGGATGGGGGGTAGTGGTGGAGAAGAGTGCATGAGCAGCTCATAGGAAGCTAAAAGAGACAATTTACGACCCTTGAATTTTATGGATGCTGTCTGTGTTTCTGAAATCTTTCATGGTTTTTATTCTCTGAAGATTTTTATTCAAAATCTGCAGAGAAAGAAAGAGGGAGAGTGCCTGTCTTCCCCGGCTCTGCGGCACGGGGAGCGGTAGGAAGGGATGTGCTAGTCAATCTGGAACATCCCAGGCGGATGGTTTGGGATTGTGGAGCGCTGCTACAAGGAGATACAACCTGCATTTCGTACCTGCAGGAACTTCATGCTTCTTCCTTTGTGTTCCTCAAGGCCCATCTGTTCCCTCCTGAGGACATTTCTTCAGGAGAAATGTGGACTGAGGAATGATCCTGGGTGAAATGTATCCCTCTATGGCAGTGGTTCTCAACCTCCCTAATGCCAAGACCCTTTAATACAGTTCCTCATGTTGTGGTGACCCCCAATTTCATTGTTACAAATTGAACATAATTAAAGCATAGTGATTAATCACAAAGACAATATGTAATTATATAGTGTTTTCCAATGGTCTTAGGCGACCCCTGTGAAAGGGTCATTCGACCTCCAAAGGGGTCACGACCCCCACGTTGAGAACCGCTGCTCTATGGCTTACATCCTGTGCTTCCCCTGAGGAGTCAGGGAGCCCAGAGAACGCTGCTACAAGGAGATACAACCTGCATTTCGTACCTGCAGGAACTTCATGCTTCTTCCTTTGTGCTCCTCAAGGCCCATCTGTTCCCTCCTGAGGACATTTCTTCAGGAGAAATGTGGACTGAGGAATGATCCCGGGTGAGATTTATCCCTCTATGGATTACATCCTCTGCTTCCCCTGAGGAGTCAGGGAGCCCAGAGAGAACGCTAATGCAGTTGACCCCCAACCCTTCGCTGTGCCCCTCAGTTTCCGATTCAGTGGGTCCGGAGGGTGGGCCTGAGAATGTGCATTTCTAACAGGCTCAGGTGATGCTCTCCTGCCTGCCAGGAGACTGCACTTTGAGTTTTGAGTGAGTTGCCACCTCAGTCAGCCAAAGATTTCCCCTTCTGTCACAGAACAAGGACTAGAAAGTCCTCTGAAATCCCTGAATTTGGACACACAGGTCCCTTAAACCCAGCCGCTCCTGTTGGACTTGTCATTCCTCTCCCTCCCACCAAGTCACTTTGTTGTTCTGTGAAAACAGTGGAAGGGAATAACTGAATAAGCAGAACTAACACATCAAGGCCAACTAGGTACAAGGTGCTGCCCTGAACTCTTTACATGTATTAAATTTAGTTTCCACAGCAACTCGAGGAGGGAGGTCCGATTAACCACATTTTACTGCGGAGGAAATGACGACTCAGGTTAAGTAACTTACTTGGGGTCAGCCCGCTGGGACGTGGAGAGCTGGGATAGGAACACAGGTCAGACTAACTCCATATCCACATGATCCCCACTTCTTCACATGTCACAGGTAAATGTGGATGGAGCTTTGGCCTCTCAGATTTAGGGAGCCTTGGTGTTTGGGTAAATCGTGGTCAGCTGGGGTCCAGCACAGTTTTGAGCTAGGTCACTGGGCAGTATGTGTAAGATCATTGACAGAGCTCTGTTCTGCCCACTTGTAACTACATGACCCTTGAGAAAGTTGCACAATGTATTTTAATTATCCCGGCCATAAGGTGAGTGGGTGTACTGACTTTCTGAAGTTTTCAGCTCTGAAAGTGTGTGAGTGTAAGTCTTAAATGTTTCTGGAATGGATTGCCCCCCTCCGGATCCCTGCTGCCGTTCTCACTGTCAGGTCCTTATCATTCCTTGCATTTCTGACTGCAGTTGTTTTCCTGCTGCTCTCCTTGCCTCCTGGCTCACGGTCCTCATAGCCATTCTCCACACTGCCTCCGAGTGACCCACCAAAGGTGAAAACCACCAGGATTCCCTTGCTTGAGAGCCTTCGGAGGTCCCTTATCACCCATACGTCTTGTAAACAAAGTCTAGCACCACCTGGCTCGGCTTCTTCAGCCTCATCTTGGCACTCCCTGCCTGGAACTTCATGCTCTCATGATGACACGGAGGACTTGTAGCTTTCTAACTTCCCATGGTAGTTCATGAGTTTTATTCTGTTATCCTATCCTATCCTATCCTATCCTATCCTATCCTACTCTGTCCCACTCCTTGACCTGTAGTATCCTTCCCACCCTTCTTTATCTGGATCCCGCCAACTCATCTTTGAAACTTAGCCCAGCCCTCAACTGGCTCAGGAAACCTTCTCAAAAGCCTCAAGTTAGGGAAATTGCATCCTGCCCCGATTGTCTCATGATTTATGAGCCGTACTATGGAATTATCTGCTTAGTAGCCTTTCTCCCCATTAGCCTATAATCTTGTCAATGTCTTAATCATCTTTGCCCTAGTATCTAGTGCAATGCCCAGCACATAGTAGGTGCTCAGTTAATGTTGTTTACTAGAATGTAACCCCTTCAGAGCAGAGATCATGACTCTTGCACCCTGGGACTCCTAGCAGCTACTCAACAAGTGTTCCCTGGGAGGTGCTGTGCCCTCTGACAGCCATGAGGAAAGGGGGAGTATAGTGTTGACCACACAGCTCATAATTGTACCACAAAGGTCAGGCACAGCGGAAACGGCCCTCCAGCATTCCACCCCTGAGCGGCATGCACAGGAGCATGAGATCTGGAGGTAGTGAGCTCTCTAGTGATTATTTAAGAGAACGATCCACTGGGTCTGCAGAACATGCAGGCCCTCTCATGAGCTCTCCTCCACCACCAATGGTCCCCATCACCTCGACAATAAGTATTGCTCTGGATTAAGGAAATTATGGCAAAGACTGAGGGTTTGTTAGGGTCAAGAGTGGATACCAGGTTCCCGCAGGGGCGCTCCACCTGCTTCCCTGGGACGAGATTTCTTGACCCTGCTTCCCACCAAGCCTGCCCATGGACCCTCTTCCTGGGGGCCTCTTTGCACAAGGGATCTGCTGCCCCTGTGGCTTATCTCTGCCTTTCAACTATAGAGCCTGAATAGCAGACCTAGGGACAAGAGGATGAGCCTCTGTCCATTCCAGTGGTCTCCTAATCTTCCTGCAAAACCAGCCAGGCTGGTTGCAATGTGTTATTAGAAAGCCCACATATCTGTCCCTGGAACAACAGCCGCTTGTTGAAGGGGCGTGTTTCACATCCATGAGACTGTGGTTTAGTGTAGAGGGAAGGCGCTGGGATGGGCAGGGAGGGGGCGAGCAGGGCACCCGGGAGAGAGCTTGGGTTTCAGAGTTCAGTAGAGTGGATTTCAAAGCTGCCCTGCCTCTTACAGGCTGTGTGGCCTTGAGCACATGACTTAACGTCTCTGAGTGATAATTAACCCTCACAGGCTGTTGTGAGGGTTGAAGGAGGCTACTGTAAGGCATCTAGCCCAGGGCATGGAGATAGAAGTACTGGCACAGCACTGGCTCCTCTGACGTGGGTGCTTTTGGGGACATTCTTGCTGGTAGGAGAGTCCAAATGACCCCCCCCCCACACACACACACACCTGCTGCTTCTCCAGTGAGTGGTATACTTGCAGGGCACAGAGAGGGGAGTGCTGCCCCCCAGCCCTGCCCACCACACGGCCCCCCCCAGCACCTGCTGCAGGACTGGCCACTTCAGGTGGACACAGTGAGGGAGCTGACCTTTTGTTTTAAGAGAGAATTTTCTAGGCTGCCTCTGGGAAGCAGTGTTCTCTCAGTCTCTTCACAGACTTTTCTGTGAATCTGAGGTTTTCTCTCCTCCCTCCCTTTTTCTTCCTTTCACTGGAAAAGACACAAAAGACCCCTAGAACAGCGGTTCTCAACCTGTGGGTCGCTACCCCTTTGGGGGTCGAACGACCCTTTCACAGGGGTCGCCTAAGACCATCGGAAAACACATATATAATTACATATTGTTTTTTGTGATTAATCACTATGCTTTAATTATGTTCAATTTGTAACAATGAAATTGGGGGTCACCACAACATGAGGAACTGTATTAAAGGGTCGTGGCATTAGGAAGGTTGAGAACCACTGGCCTAGAACCAACGAGCACCAGCCTTCCTACACCCCAGCAGGAGTTGGGACGACATGGAATCACCACGTTTCAGGAAAGCCCTTCCTTCACTTTCCTTCTCTTTCTTCCCAGAAAGGGGAACAGAGGCCACTAGAGGTGGCTGGGGCATGGGAGCCACAGACAAGGGATGGGGCTTCCTTCATCCTTCCCCTCCGGGGAGCTAGGCTGGGCCCTTGAATCCTCCTCCTCCGGTCCACGTGGGCTCTCCACCCTCAGCTCTGCAGCTCCGCCTGCACAGCAGCATTGTACACGCCCACTCCTCCTCTCCTGCTGCTTTCTCATCACCCCTAACCGCGTCCCAGCCCCAGGGTGGGCTGGCTCTGACCTCCTACAAAGGCCTTTTTCTCAGCAGCAGCAGCAACAGAGTCCCCTCTCCAAGGAGCCCCCAGGAAGACCAGAGACCCCATCCTGGAGCGGGGAGTGGAGGAGGGCTGGTGTGAATTCCTCAGCCGTGCAGGGACATCACACCCAGAGAAGCGGCAAAGCTTATGCAGCCCGTCCTTCATCCTGCACCCTACACCTCCCCCATCATCAGCCATCGATTCCCTTCCTTCCCACCGAGCATCCATGCCATCCCGCTCGATGCCCCCTCAAGAGCCTCAGTGCCCCCAGAAGGGCCAGCCGGGCACACACACTCCTCGGTCCAGAGCTGTCCCAGCAGGTGTCAGCCCTTCATGGCAGAAAACCAACCCTCCCTGAACGGGTGCCCCAAGTGCCTGGGGTGTAATGTTAAGTCAAGTTCAGTTAGGTTTTTTTTTTTTTAATATATTTTTTAATTGATTTTTTACAGAGAGGAAGGGAGAGAGATAGAGAGTTAGAAACATCGATGCGAGAGAAACATCGATCAGCTGCCTCCTGCACATCTCCCACTGGGGATGTGCCCGCAACCCAGGTACATGCCCTTGACCGGAATCGAACCCGGGACCTTTCAGTCCGCAGGCCGACGCTCTATCCACTGAGCCAAACCGGTTTTGGCTTCAGTTAGGTTTTTGTCCAGCAGGCTCCTGTCAGCCCAGTGCTGGATCAGATAAGGATACATACAGATGCTGGGGTGTAATGTTAAGTCAAGTTCAGTTAGGTTTTTGTCCAGCCAGGCTCCTGTCAGCCCAGTGCTGGATCAGATAAGGGTACAGATGGGGACCTATGGGGCAGCCCGGCCGTCTCAGCACCCCCCAAAGCCCCACCCCTGCCCCCTTCACCTGTAGAGACAGAGAAGTGTGCACTACCTCCAGAAGATGATCTGCCCCAGGGACGCCATGGCGAGGGGAGGGTCCCTTCCCCGGTGCTGGTGCTGGGAGAGTGCCGCTGCCTCTGCCCTCCTGGTGTGTGACTCACAGCCAGCGGGGCGCTGGTCTTAAATAATGAGCTCAGGCCGGGAGTGTGCGTGCAGCGGTGGAGGCTCAGGTATGAGGAAGCAGCGCTGCTGTGCAGCCGTCCCTGCAGGCACGGAGGCTGCTGCTCCCAGCCGCCAGGGAGGCCAGGCCTGCGGAGCTGCCTTTCCAGGCCTTGACCTGTGACAGCAAAGCTTCCCAGACCCCCTGCTTCAGGGCTGGTATTCGGCACAGGCCAGGTCCTCCTGACCCTCTGGGGGGAAGCGCCAGGGATGGAGATTTAATCTCCAAGTGAGAAAGCTCTGGGACCACTCAAGGAGTCAGGGCCATGCCGAGAAGCTGGAGGCTGGCGTCCCCAGGCCGGCTGGGTCCCCACGCGGGGCCTCTCGTGGAGGAGGGTCGTGCTGAGGGACCTCAGGAAGGTTGGGGGTCAGAAACGATGAATGCTGAGTTTGTCCCCCAAGACTGAGCTCGCCTCGGGCACAGAGACTGCCCAGCTGGTTTTATTCAGTGAAAGGGTGGTGGGGCCTGCCCTGCTCACCTCACAGCTATCTTGAGACTCCAGAAAGACACTGAATGTGCGCTGCACAGGAGCTGTTGCTGTCGGGTTAGGTTAGAACGGCTCGTCTGTGACATCCCCAGCACCCAGACTTCCAGCGGGGACATTCTTGAGGCATAAAGCTGGCTCCCTTCGTATTGTTCCTCCCCCCGCCTCCCCCTGCATCCCCTGGAGGAAGCGGACCCGGGTAGTAAACCTCCACCGACTGGCTAACCTGCTTGGAAAACGGCTGCTTCACATGCCACAGTGCCCCAGTCCCAAACCTGAACGTCGTCACCCTCTACTGTCTCTTCCCCTCGCCCTGACATCTCCATGCTCCCCAAGTCTCCTGATTCTTCCTCCTCGTATTGGTTTGCTCTGGCTCCCATAACAGAGTCCGGCAGACTGGGTACCTTAAACAACAGAAAGTTATTTCCTCACGGTTCTGGAGGCTGGAAGTCCAAGATGACAGTGTTGGCAGGATCAGTTTCTCCTGAGGCCTCTTTGCTTGGCTGGTAGACGGCCCTCTTTCCCGTGTTGTCACGTGGTCTTCCTCCTGTATGTCTCTGTGTCCAAATCTTATAAGCAGAGCAGTTATATAGCATCAGAGCCCACCCTAATGATCTTCACCTTAATCACCTCCTTAAAGACTGTCTCCAGTACAGCCACAGTGTGAGGTACTGGCGGTGAGAACTTCAACATAAGAATTTTTTCAGAGGAGGACACAATTCTGCCCATAACACTCCTTTATGCCTCCCAAAGCCACCCCCTTCTCTCTGTCCCCACTAGTACCACCTAAATTCAATCTCTCATCATTTCCCATTTGAAGTGAATTATTAACGAGTCTCCTATTTCATTGTCCTGCTCCCAGTCTGCCCCTACATGTGTCAGTCTACCCACTTCTGCTGGAACGATCTTTCTAAAATGCAAATCTGATCAGTCGGACCACTTCCCAGGTTAAAGTGAGCGGTGGTTCTCCAGCGCCTGTGGCCTGGCCTCTGCCTACCTCTCCCGATTTCACTCTCCCCCTTCTCCCCCTGTATCCCAGGCATGCTGAGCTGCTGTATGTTTCTCCCAAACATCACTCTCTGCCAAGCCGGTCTGCCTTTGTTCATGTTCTGTCTGCCTCAAATTCATTGCTCACCCATTTCTGGTTTTATGTAAATTCTATGGGAAACCTTTCGCCACCACTTCCACCTGACAGGTGCTACACTCTGGGCTCCCATGCGAACCGCGTGCCTACTTCTGTGTTCCTACATGGTGCTTGTTGACTTGTCCAACCAACCCCTTCACTAGACACTCTTTAGCAATAGAAAGGCATCTTATTCGTTTTTGTATTTCACACCATAAGGCATGCACGGAGTAAGGGATCGTTAACATGTTTGTTGAATAAATGCACATTTTTCTTTCATAGCACACCATAATAGTCCTATTTCCTGTTGATGCATCTATCTCATCACTAGGCTGTGAGCTCCTAGAGGATAAAAACTATGCCTCATTCATCTTCGTGTCACCAAGTCCTAGCACCATGCCAGATACACAAAAATGACTTGGTAATGTTTGATGGATGGGCGAGCAGGGATCAACTTGGAGTGTAATCCATCAAACCCTTGTAAGCTGAGACATCTCGGAAACTGGATTGAGGCTATTAGATGCAGGAGAGAACAAGTTGCATATGAGATAGAGAAACAATTTAGGGCTAGAACAAAAAGTAAAGCAGATGTGTGAAACATACAAAATCTGTTTTCTCTTTGTCTTGGGGGAAGGGGCGGGTGGAGAGAGAGAGAGAGAGAGAGAGAGAGAGAGAGAGGGAAAGGAAGGAATGAAGGATGGATGAAGGAAAGGGAGAGACTAAGTTAATGTTATCTGGAACCAAAAGGTCTTCTCATGAATTTTTAAAAAATGATTTAAACAGCCCACTCACCTGGAGCTCTATGTTCTCCTTGAATGTCTGTGCATTCCCCCGTGCACCAGCCTAAAGTTTCCCCCGTAGCCTATCCTGGCTGATAGAAGAGCGTCTGTTTACGTGTGGAGCTTTGTACTTTTCACAAAAGGCCAGGGAGCTCATGTGATCCTTTCCATAACCCTATGGGTTGTGTTTTACAAATGGGAAACTGAGCCTCAGAGATGAAGGGATTAGTTCAAGGTCAATGATTTCAGTTTCCCCAGACCTACTTGCCTGTGTGTACAGACGGGAGCATAGTAATGAAAATAACAAAGATCTCACCAGCTCTTGAACCTACCTCCTAAGGTAGAACCTCCGGCTGTCGGCACTTTTACCTTTGAGGGTCTCAGGACAGTTTACAAAGGTTCTCAGAAAAGCAAACTGGAAGATTCTTTACACTGAAGGCTCCCAAGGAATCATGCCTTTGTGTCTGTACTAAGCCTTTGTGCAGTCCCCTCCCACACTGACTCTGGGCTTGACCTTGGGACATGAGCAAGTGTGATGTAAACAGAGGCCTGAAAAGGACATGTGCACGTGGGCTTTGTCCTCTCTGGCTGCTGAGGACTCTTCCACCACCTTGTGATAAAGCGTGTGGAGCAGAGATGAGTGTCCTGAGTGTCCCCTCCATAACCAGGCCCTTGGCCACCTGACAGCTAACTGCAGCCACGTGAATGACCTTGGGTGAATGGAAGAACCACCCAGCTGAGCCCAGCCCAAATTACTGACCAGCATAATCATGGGCAAGTAAACTGATTGTTGCTTTGAGCCACTACTTTGGGGTGTTGGTTACATAAACAATAGATACACTGTCCTTTCATTTTACTCTGCTCCAAGTTTCTCTCTGAGGGTCACTGCCTCTGAAGTCACTTCAGATGAGACCTCACATTACTACCATTGCTGGGAGCCTCTACGTGAACCCTAGTACCTGTAGCAAAAGTGTTCTCTTGCTTCCAGATTGGAATGGTGTTCCATGGAGCTCCCAGCATGCTAAAACATTTACACACACGCGCGCGCATACACACACACACGCGCGCGCACACACATGCACACGTGCGCACATACACATGTACACACACTAATGCCTCAGAGTTTAAATTAAAAAAAAAAAGGTTTATTGTTGAATCTGCCTGCAGGAAGGAAATAAAGAGAGCCCTCACCTGCTGAAAGCAATGACTACACCCACACCTCTGGGCCTTTTCATCAATATTTCTCTAGTGCACTCTGAAACCTGCTCTGAGAAATACCTTGTAGTTAGCGAGGCTTTGGAACCTTATGATACTCTGCTAGAGCCGAAGAAATGCCATAATACTCAGCCCAGCTGGGAAGAGCAGACCTTGTGGTCTTAATACAGCACATTTCAAAAAGGCTAATTGAAAGGGAAGTTGACATCTTGTAAAATATTCAGGAGCTGTCATTTTGTTTGAGACTTTGACTTTCTTTGGCCAGTTGCTAGAGCTCTGTTATTGGGGAGGGACTGATTGCTTCATCAGCAGACAGGCCGGGGACCAATATCCAGGCAGGTGCCATCCTTGCTCTCCATTCCCCTCCCTCATCCTTCAGCGAAGCCCTCAGGTATGGACTCCTGGCAGCCCTGCCCATCAGTTCACCTGTTCATAAGTTTGTGGGACCCCTGGTGCCATCACAGGGTCACAATGTGCTGGAGCCTGCATGATCTGGTCAGCGGACTCTAAATTTAATACTGTCCCACCCTCACGTTCATGGAAGACCTTACCAGTTGACCATGGCTCTCTTTCCTGCTAGTCTAGTGTTGCTCTAGAAACTCTTTCAAAATAGCATCCAGACAGCCCCTAGTAAGCAATTGGAGATGTTCCCGGTATTAGTTTGCTAAGGGCTGCTGTAACAAAGTACCACCAACCGGGTGGCTTAAGCAGCAGGCATTCATCGTCTCACAATACTGGAAGCTGGAAGTCTGAAATCACAGGGTTAGTTTCTTTGGAAGGCTGTGAGGGAGGGATCTGTCCCAGGCCTCCTTCCTTGGCTTATAGATGGCTGTTTTCCCCTGGTGTCTTCTTAGCATCTTCCCTCTGAATGTGTCTGTGTCCAGATTTTCTCTTTTTGTAAGGATACCAGTCATACTGGGTCAGGACCCATCCTAATGACCTCATTGTAACTTGATTACCTCTGTAAAGACCCTGTCTTCAAATTTGACAACATTCTGAGGTACTAGGGGATTAGGGCTATAATATATTTTTTTATGGGGGAGACACAGTTCAATCCATAACAGTCTGTAGGTGAAGCCGCCTCCTTCCTTGGCTTATAGATGGCTGTTTTCCCCTGGTGTCTTCTTAGCATCTTCCCTCTGAATGTGTCTGTGTCCAGATTTCCCCTTTTTGTAAGGATACCAGTCATACTGGGTCAGGACCCATCCTAATGACCTCATTGTAACTTGATTACCTCTGTAAAGACCCTGTCTCCAAATTAGATAACATTCTGAGGTACTAGGGGGTTAGGGCTATAATATATTTTTGGGGGGAGACACAGTTCAATCCATAACAGTCTGTAGGTGAAGCCTGTTCCCCCTCCCTTTCTATACTCTGCTTCTCCAGACTACATGCGTGCCTTCTGCTCTGAGCAGAATAGGAGACCTGGGGGAGAAAGGTTGGGGGTGGGGCTGTTTTGGCTCTGACATGCGTAACCCCAGGCCAGTGATGATATTCCGGACCCAGCTGGTGAGATGAGGTCCCCAACCTACTTCAGGCTCCATGTGTGGCCTTTCCCAAAGCTGCACATTAACAGAAAGGACAATGATGGAAGATTGAAATGTTGGTCCCAAATATTTATTGTTCCTCCTCAGAGGAGGATTGTGCTTCTCTATCCCATTGGCATCAGGATTGGTTGTGTGACTCACTTTAGCCAGTGAATGTGAATGAAAGGGACACGTGTCACTTTTGAAGGCAGCTGTAGGAGGCACGGTGTGCGTGGTCATGGTCTCTCTCCTGCGTGGGAAAGGCAGTGTTCTAGATGGACGGGGGCTCGTCAGCCTGGGCCCCAGAGTAAAGCTGACGCGGAGCAGAGCTTATGCTGAACCACAATGGACATGTGGCTTGAGCTTGAAAGAAACCTTCCTTGCTAAAGCCACCAAGATTTAGGAGCCGTTTGTTATTAGATATAACTTTGCCTCTCCTGTCTGATATAACAACCTTCCCAATAGAAGAGGGCTGTATGTTAGTTAGAAATGTAAGTGTGAAGTGAACACAAGGATACATTCCAAATGGGTCAGCGTTTAAGTGTAATTAATGAGGCACAAACATACTAGAAGAACAATATGACTTATTTCCTTTAAAAGGCATGAGCTTGAAAGAAACCTTCCTTGCTAAAGCCACCAAGATTTAGGAGCCGTTTGTTATTGGATATAACTTTGCCTCTCCTGTCTGATATAACAACCTTCCCAATAGAAGAGGGCTGTATGTTAGTTAGAAATGTAAGTGTGAAGTGAACACAAGGATACATTCCAAATGGGTCAGCGTTTAAGTGTAATTAATGAGGCACAAATGTACTAGAAGAATAATAGGACTTATTTCCTTTAACATTTTTTAAAAAAAATCTTTATTGTTGAAAGTATTATACATGTCCCCCTTTTTCCCCATTGACCCCTTCTAGCCTGCCCTCCCACCCTCACCCCCCGACCCAGGCCTTCAACCACCCTATTGTCTATGTCCATGGGTTATGCTTTAAAATTTTTTAAAATTAATTTTTAGAGAGAGAGAGGCATCGATTTGTTGTTCTACGTATTTATGCATTCATTGGTTGATTCTTGTATGTGCCCTGACCAGGAATTGAACCTGCTGTGACCAGTGTTGGCACCCAGTTCTCATCTTTGTCCCTGGTGTGGTCACAAGATATCCCACACATTCCAACATAAAGTCTGAGATTGCCATTGAACAAAAGGATCTAGTTACTTAAGAAATAGTGGATCCACTTCTAGTGTAAGGACGGGGAGACGAGACTGTTTTAGAAGCATATGAGGAAGTTGCTGTTCAGGTTGATTAGGTTATGCAAACAGAAATTGGTTAGCTGTCAGGAAAACACAAGGCCAAGCAGGAATCTCAAGCTACAACTGTGGTTTCAAGTGACTCCTTTTTTGCTCTCAGAAATCACAACCTTATTTTCTTTTTTCCATCAGAACCAAGTCTGGTGACTTCTGCCAGGGCCTTGTAAATCATCTCTTACCCAACAATAAAACCCATAGTTGTTTCTCAGCTGGCCATTCATGAACCACAGGTAAACAGACTCTTAGCTAACTCAGTTAATGTCATTCTCTTGCTGGTGGAAGTGAGGTCCTTTTATGGGATCGTAAGGATAGAATTCTGAGAGACCCACATATGGGAGGTTGTGGCGTGGTAAGATTTATTTGAGTGGAAATACAGGCTGCCCCCAGGTTCCTGATATCTCATCTCCTTCCATCCCGCGATGGAAAAAGTCCAGCCTTGTCTTCATCAAGCCCAGAACAAAGACCAGTGTGCAGAGATTCTGTGCCTTACTAAAGCTTAGTCCTTTGGCGCCTGCGCAGTCTGCTGTGGGCCCCAGGTGGCTGCTAGACCTACATGTGTACACAAAACATACAAGCAAGCAGGGTGAGCATGTTATAGAGAGAGAGAGAGCGAGAGCGAGAGCAGGAGAGAGAGAGAGAGAGAGAGAGAGAGAGAGACCTTCTTTGTTAACCTGATTATGTTATCTTGGGCTTGGAAATAAGGGGGGAAACAGGCATCCTTTGAGGAGCCCTGGCCAAAGAACTAGGGGGTCATTTAAGAGGCCTGGGGGCTGTGTGTTCATTGTTAGGTTTTACCTCTGACACTGATCTGATGTGTGACCTTGAGGAAGGCCTTTCACCTTTCTGTGCTCAGTTTCCTCATCTGTAAGGTTACACTAGTGAAGATCTTTACACCTATTTGATTCTAAGCGTTTAAAACCAGGGACTCAGCTACCTGCTCCACTGATTTCTCTTGAGAGAGGTGTGTTTTTTTCTTTATATAGTACACTCTGTTTCCCAAATACAATGGACAGTGTAATAGCTTGGATGATTGGATTTACTGGCTCATTACTGTTTTAGAAATAGAACAAGTCACTTAGAACTCTTACTAATCGCCCCCTTGAGGCTGATAGAATCAGTGGGTAAAGCGGCAACACTTTCCTCTTTTAAGATTTAACTTGAAACTCACATGTTGTGTGACATTGGAGGGATTAATGTGCAATGAAGATGCCAACTCTAAGTACCAGAGGAGAGGAGAGAGGATTGTTGACCCCACGGCCCAGGATTTCTTACATCTGAGCCCTTGACCTACTACGACCTCTTAGCCAGCCCGACGCCTTTCCTCCTGCTTGGCTCTGCCAAACCTTGTCCCTCTTTCAAGGCTTCAGAAGCTTCTCCCGTGTGGCCTTCAACCTTTCTCCTCACCCCCTCGCTGGAAGGGGCCCCCCTCTCTTTCCCTCTATAAGCACTACTTTGCGTAACACGCTGCTCTGTTCCGTGGGTGTTTGTGTCTAGGCTCCATTCTGGAGGGCAGGGGTCACATGGTCTGCAACATTATCTCCCATAGAGCACACACACCAGGCAGGCACATGGAGGACACGGAGCATGAGGATTCACTCGCCCGGTTCTCAGTTCCTCCCTCTGTTGTATGTCCTGAACTCTTACCCCATCTGTTCTGTTCTTGAATCTCAATAAGTTCACCTTTTCTTTTTTTTTTTTTTTTAAATATATTTTATTAGGCTCCATTCTGGAGGGCAGGGGTCACATGGTCTGCAACATTATCTCCCATAGAGCACACACACCAGGCAGGCACATGGAGGACACGGAGCATGAGGATTCACTCGCCCGGTTCTCAGTTCCTCCCTCTGTTGCATGTCCTGAACCCTTACCCCATCTGTTCTGTTCTTGAACCTCAATAAGTTCACCTTTTCAACCACTTTCTTAAGTGCTACTGAGGGGGTTAGACACAGGGGCCTATATACCACTTTAACAAAGAGTGATGAATCACGGAATAGTGACTAGACAATAGAACACACTGTGATGTGCCTCTCAGATCTCCCTTCAGAAATGAAGGAATTTCCACCTCAGAGCCTCCTCCCCAAGGAACCGAACTTGCAGCAATACCTACTATGTACCAGAAACTATTCTAGGTTGTGGCCTTAGAGGGGTGAATAAGACCAGGTTCTTGCTCCAATGGAACATTCATTCTGTTGAGAGGAGACAGACAATAAGCAAATGCAGACAAAAATCAAAGGGGGTAATGGACAGAATATGGGAGTTGGAAAGTGACTCAGGAAATGAAGGATGAATATTATTCTTTTTACATAATATCACCCTGTGTGTGCTTTATTGAAGCCGTCATGCTCAGGCCTTGAACATATACTTCCGCAGTGGTTAGTGTTGCTCCATTTGCCGCTGCTTCTTGGTCTTCAGGTTCTTTTCATGCTTGTTGAGCCAGCGGCACATGGGACCCCTTTTCTTGGGCCCTAGATCCAGGGGCTTGCATTTCTTGCCCTTATAGAACTTCCCGAGCAGGAGCAAAGTCTCAAGTAGGCAGGAGGGGATGGGATGCAGTGTACAATTGGGCGAGTCAGCTGTAGTTTGGAGCCAGGGGAAGCTGTCCTTTGTGATAAATGGGAAGAAGCAAATATGAGAAAGCTTGCAAGGGGGGGTGGTTCCCTTTGTTGTGGGAGTACGTGGTTCTCCTCAGATTAATTCTGAGGAGAATATAAATTGCAATGAAAATGTTTGAGGTCTTTGAAAAGAGAAGAAAGTGTGAAATGCTTGTCCATAACATTCACTGTACGTGCTATGTGCCAGCTACCATTCTAGGCTCTTGAAATAGACCAGTGAACAGAACCGAAATCCTTGACCACGGAGAGCTCACACTCCAGTGAATTTACTAGAGTAATGCATTCAGATTGCCCAGCAGCGCTTAGGATCCACTTGAGATTTGGAATCAAGACTATAAATGAAAGTGGTCACCGGATTGAGTATTGGTCAGTTGCTTGAAGGCGTTGTTGAATGGTCAGTGTAGGAGAGGAAAAACTTTTCCTCTATCCTCTTCGGTTTAGTTCCCCAGAGACTGCTAATTAAACTGACAAAAGACAAGTTAACAGGAGAAGGTTTCATTTTGCATGAAAGGGGGTTAGACACAGGGGCCTATATGCCACGTTAACACAGTGATAAATCATGGAGTGGTGACTAGACAATGGAAAGGTGGGGGTAGTTTGGGCTTCTAGGGACAGTAAATTGTGGGAAGGTGACTACGAAAAGTATGGTAGCTAAAGGTTGCTCAGTAAGGTTTGTTATGCAAACTCAAGGTACTGCTTGCTGTCTTTAGTAATACCAGTCATCTCCAGTGATTGAAAGTGTTCTCTTCGTGGTGCTGGAGAAGGAGACACCTTTACAAAGGGAAATATATGCCCTGCTTTTAGGCAGTAAGGGGGAGGCAGACAGTTTCTCCTATGTCTATTTCTTAATTGTCCTCAGCTCAAGATAACCCTTAAACCAAAGTGGCATGTTGTGGAGTAGGAGGTCCTGATTTCCAATAGAGAAGTGTCTAGAACATATGAAATAGAAATAGATATATTAAACAGGAAAACCAACACTTTATAATGCTTCTCTAAAACCAGTGAAAACCCAATTTTATCCCTCCACCTCCTACTGCCTCCTTCTCATATCCCCATTGCCACTGTTCTAGTTCACGTTCTCAGTTCTCAGCTGGACTACCCCATTCGTCTCCTAACTTATTTCCCTTTTCCATTATTTTCTCCCTGTAAGCCAGTCTGTAAACCTTGTTAGATTACTTATTCGTAGCTCTCCCTGTCAACGTGTCACTTTCCAACTCAGAAGCTGAGTTTCTCAGTTCCTATAAGATAAGGTCTAAACTAATTTTTCTTTTCAATGCTTTTTTAAAATCTGGTTCCCAAGTTACCTGTGCCATCCTTGTATCCCCCTCTTCCCTTACTGAATATCGTGTTCCATTTAGACTAATTTACTCGATGGTCCTTAGCCATTGCTTTTTCTTGATATGCATCATGCTCTTCACTTGGAGAGCTACAGCCTCTCTGCCTGTCTCAGCTACCTCTTGTGCTGCTCAAGTAGCATGGACTGCGCAAGTAGCGTCTCTCCCTACTCCCCCACCCCATACCGCCTAATGCCACCAATTGTTTCTGTTACTCCTTTAGCTCTTACATGCTCCTAAATTGATAATTATCTTTTATGTGTCTATTTCCTACCTCCTCAGCTAGATTATAAACTCTCAGCAAGCTGAAGCCATGCCTCATACTTCTCTGTCTGACTCTCAGCAGTTTTGCACTTGGAAAGTCAACCCTTTTTCAGCATTTAATTTTGTATGCTGACTTAGAGGCAAAAATCATTCCACCAGAGAGCCGTCACGTGACGCCTCTGATTGGTGGTTCCAATTAACAGGACGCTCACATGAGAAGCCACCCCCCATTTGTTTTCACTCCATTAGGAAATTCTTTGTCCTATGACCCATTAAGTAAAGCAACTTTGAAAGCAATTTAATTAAAACACTGTGATTTTTGCAAGATTGCCAAAATTTCTCGAACTATCTCTAGGCAAAACTATGGCGTATAAAATACAGCATTTTCCGATATCACCGTAGCAGTGGAGGAGCCCAGCAGCTCAGACTTATTTGAAGATGAAGTTCTGAGAATTTCCTCCCACATTGTTGAGGTCACTTGGCTGCTAGATAGATTTTGCAAATGAATCTTAAGGTCCAAAAGCTGTAGCATAAAAATATAATAGCAACCTGGGTGTGCTGACACAGCCCCAGCAATTAAAGTTAAAACCAGCAGTTACCACTTTATAGCATCAAAAGTAATTCGTTCCCCTAATGAAAAGTCACCCTCTTTGGAGCTAAGTCTTTTCTGCACTGAGAACTGTCATTTTCCCAGCAAAGATTTATTGAGAGCTTACAATTCACCGAATTGCAGTAAACAAACAATACAAAGAAAAATAATGCCTGGGTTCTTTACTCAAGGAGTTAGTCCACTAACAGGGGGCAGGTAATATAAGGTTATTAAACTCAAGTTCAGGTGCTCGGGGAGATGTGTACATTGGAAAGAGTGGTAATACATAGGAGGAGGGCTATCTTGGGTGGAAGGGGGGGGAAGAACAGGTCAAGAAAGACTTCAAAGAGGTTGTCTTAAAAGATGCGCAGTTGGCCCTGGCAGGGTGGCTCAGTTGGTTGGCCATACATCAAAATGTAATATAAGGTTATTAAACTCAAGTTCAGGTGCTCGGGGAGATGTGTACATTGGAAAGAGTGGTAATACATAGGAGGAGGGCTATCTTGGGTGGAAGGGGGGGGAAGAACAGGTCAAGAAAGACTTCAAAGAGGTTGTCTTAAAAGATGCGCAGTTGGCCCTGGCAGGGTGGCTCAGTTGGTAGGCCATACATCAAAAGATTGCAGGTTCAATTCCTGGTCAGGGCGCATACCTAGGTTGCAGGTTTGATCCCTGGTCAGGTTGCGTATGAGAGGTGGCCGATTGATGTTTCTCTCTCCCTCCCCCCCCTCTCTAAAAATCAATAAACATATCCTAGGGAGAACATTAAAAAAAAGATGCTCAGTTGGTTGGTAGCACCTCATTAAGCTAAACATAAAATAAACATATGATTTAGTAAGTCCACTCCAAAGTTTATGTTTGCCCCCAAATTGAAGCAGGTGCAAACATAAACTTAGTACACAAATATTCATAGCAGCACTATTCACAATAGCCAAAAGGTTAAAACAACCCAAATGTTCACCAATGGATGAATGAATAAGCAAAATGAAATATATTCATACAATGGAATATTATTTGTCCATAATATGAAATGATGTGCTGATATGCTACAACACGGATGAACCTTGAACACATTATGTTAAGTGAATGAAGCTAGACACAAAAGCCACAAATTGCATGATTCTATCTATTTAAAATATCTAGAATAAGCAAATCCATAAGACAGGAAGCAGATTAGCGGTTGCCAGAAGATTTGGGGGGGAATTGGGAAGTAACTGCTTAATGGTTTCAGGGTTTCCTTTTGGGGTGATGACAATGTTCTGGAACTAGGTACTGATAATAATGGTTGTGCAATTAGTGAATGTACTAAATACCACTGAATTGTACCCTTTAAAATAGTTAAAATGCTAAATTTTATATTATGTAAATAATAATAATAATAATAACTGGCCTATTGGGATGGCCCATTTTCGGTGTAGGTGCCATGTTTTTTTGGTTCTTGCAATTA
>NW_005354632.1:322028-341767 GCF_000412655.1 Myotis brandtii | reverse complement strand
GAGAGAGAGAGAGAGAGAGAGAGAGAGAGAGCGTGAGCTCAAGTGCGCGCGCTTTGTTTTGTTAAACTTGGATTATATTACTTTGGGCTTGGGAAGGGCCAGGTGCTTCTTCAAAGTAACTGATCAATTTCCCAGTCTTTCCCATAACCAATCCATTTCCTAGATCCTCCAGGGTTCTATGTTCCTTATCCAATCCGATCCTTTTCCCAGACTAGACACTCCCCCTTATGGTCACTGTCTTAGTTCCTACTGTGCATGCCTCAAAGTGGAAGTACCTCCCTCCGTGCCATTTTGGCTTCTAGTGGGTATGCACCCAGCAGAGGAACTTCCCCATTATTGTTCTATCCCCCCCAGTAATGACCAGTTAATGGTCCTTGCTGCCCACATCAGGGACTGAGAGGTCCCCTGGGGAGTTACTGAAGCTGCAGCCTCCTAGCGAAGCAGGCTTATGCTTCCTAGTTGATTATGCTTCTTAATGTCCCTTTCTCTTTGCTCTCTTCCTTTATTAATATCTAGCTACCTACACTAACTAACACACTGACGTATCAGTGGGAAAGTGGGTTCAGGCTCCTTTGAAACACTTTACATCACCAATTCAGCTTGAAAACAGCACCCACTCCCATTCGTCCCTGGGCCTTGTTAAGGTATGGCTTTGTCAAATTGCTGTACTCCCTTTTTGATTATTAGGATATCTAAATTAGAACCTTTTGAAAATGGGTGGCAAGGGATGGGAGAAAGGAGGGAAGGAGAGAAGAAAGAAGAGAGGGAGAAAGTTGGTCAAGCAACCACAATTACTGGTACAAATATATATATTCTCGTAGATAAAAACACTATTTCCTTTTAACAAACACTACCCTCATGGATCCAAACCCCCACAAATGTGTAAGCACAAATACATCTACGCATACATACTCACACAGACGGCCCCATAAGAGATTGAAAAAGAATCATTCAGCACATAATTGAAAAGTTAGCATGGGTGGTGCACACAGGCAGGCTAAAGAGCCATCTCAGATGGTGATTTAAGAAAAAATTAATTCATTAAAAAAGAGGGGGCTGGGGAATGGGATACCCAAAGGGAAGGGCTGCATAGCATGGAGCCAAGAGGATATTGGGTCGATGATGGCAGCACCCAGGAGCTGGAGTTTCATCCTTACATGTAGTCACTTGCGGGAAGCTTTTGTCATCAGTGGGTTTGGGGGCTGAGGTGGTGGCCTGGGAATGTGGATGGATGCAGGTGTGCGATCAGGAGTCTTTAGGACAGTTTCAATTCCTTATGTGGTCTGACTCCTGGTGTTCAGCAAGATTTTCCTGGTCTTTTGTTCTCCTGTGGCAGGCAGCTTACAAATGGCCATTAAGAGTTGTATGACCCTATACTCCTAATAATAATTATGGTGCTTCCTTTAGGTATCAGCCATTATTCACTTGTCCTAGTACCACCCTGGACACACGCTCCTCCTCTCTGTCGTCTGTATCAGCTCAGCCACGCCAAAGTCCCCTCTCCACTGCTGACTTTCCTAATTGCCACTGCACACTATTATCTTCTGGCTCCGAAGCACAAGTTCCTCCATGCCCCTGACCTGGTTAATAACCCCACCCTCCACCTCATCACCCAGCAACCTCTTAATTATACCACCTAATGGCTTTTCCCACGCCTCAACTTCTTAGTTATTTTGCAGCCCTGAAATCTTTCAATAATCTCCCAAGAAATGTTTGTTATGAGCTTACGATGTTCCTTACGAGGCGTTAGGAACCAAGACAAGTAAGACCCTGAAGCCCCCTTTTCCTTAGTTTCCAATGTGGGGGAGGGAAAAGTTCCCCCTCTCAGATCTTCTGGATCATCTCAGAATTAAATTGACATGAGACGGATTAACAGGAGAAAATAACCAACTCACCACATATGTTCACAATAGGGATTCTGAAAGAACATGGGACCCGGAGGACAAACGAGGTGGTTGAGGCTTATATGCCATCTTGAGTGGAGGAGAAATGGGGCTGGTGGTTTGGAATTCAAAGCGGAGGAAGGCAGCTCACAGGAAGATGAGAAAGAGCAAACGTGGTAAACAAATTCTTGTCAGGCCACCCAGAAACAATGGGACACAGAGAGGAGTCTAACAAACAGGCTTTGCCAGATTTTTCCCTGTCTGCCACACGTAATTCATATATGCCAAGGTGAATATGCTAAAGTGAATTGCTAAAATGAATAGCTACTAGTACAGTGAATGTCTCCTTTCCATCTGAATTCCTTTCCCCATTGAAAGAAGCACCAACAACAATGGGGAGGAATTTTCCATCTGAATTCCTTTAGGCAGGTTTTTCCATCTGAATTCCTTTAGGTAGGTAAGGGGGAAGGTCAAAGGTTCTGAGTCTTTGTTTCTTAAAAATAACCAGTTTAAAATAATCAATATCCCAAAAGGCATATTTGGGGGGTAGAAAACTTTGGCCCCCCTCACTGTTCACACCAGTCTCATATGGTTCAAGCATCTCCATTTCATTAGAATCACTACAGTCGTTATTGAGCTAGTATCTGACTGCTTTCTAAATCACTCAGCTTATCCCTGTCACTTCCTCTTTCTAAAATGACTAGAGGCTGGATGCGCGGAATTCGTGCAAGGGGCTCGGCTCTTGCAGCCTTGGCTTCATCCGGAAGGTTGACTGGAAGGACATCCGGAAGGTCATTTGGCTGTCCAGCCTAATTAGCATACTACACTTTTATTATTATAGATTGTTACCGGACTAAAGGCGTTTGTTTCAAAGCCCAATCAAATTCGAGCAGGAGTTTGCAGCCAAGAGAGTAAGGGCTTATTGTTTGAGGAAATGATGCTAGGCCTGGTGTCACAGGTAAGCTGGTGCTTAAAGACCTGGCTCCCTGATGGCTTCTAGGGGATGGGTTATATAGGGGACAAGAGTGTTAGGGTCGTGGTTTCTATTGATTGGTCAGTGCTAGAGTAGGGGTAGTTGATCATTGCAGCAGCCATGGTGTCACTTCGTCTGGTTTCTCAAGGATGTGGTCATTGGGGTCGTTCTGGAGCCAAAACACAGCTGAGGCCTAGATGCCATCTCTACTTTGGCTGAAACCCTGTCTCTGTGGTCAACAGGCTCAAGGCTTTGTTCTTAAGATTATTTGATGCTGACCAGAACCTTGTTGTCCTGAGGGCTTAATGATTGACAGAGTGGACATGCAAGGGAGGGGGAGGCAGTAAGTCAGGGTGCTCTTTGGCAGGACAAGGCCAGTTTGAATCAAAAGGAAAGGAGGAAAGGTCACATTAAAGAAATGAAGTTTCTGCTCCGTTACACCATCCATCAGTGGTTTTCCATTCCCTCGCATCACTTTAGGTCCTGCCTCTAACAGGGGTCAGTTTATGCACCCATTTCTCCAGGGAATGTCTCTTGTCTCAGCTGGATGCCCTCTCCCCCTCCTTTGTTGCCCAAAGAACTCTGTCATTTCTTTCAGTACTTATTCATTTTACCTTTCTCAGAGTTATTTATTTATATGTCTTCTTTCCTGTAATTCATGACTTCCATGAGTGCAGGAAGTGTGATTTATTGTGTGCTCCATGGGACTCAGCCCAGTAGTTGGTACTCAATAAATGTTTGTTGAATGAATGATTGAGCTCGAGTTTGGTTCAAAATATACTTTATCATTCTGTTTTTTTGTTTCTCCTCCATTAGTTAAAAAGGAAACCCACAATACATTTGTTTAAAAAATTTGGATCATTTATTTCTGCTGAGAGAAGAACACTGATAGTCAAGTACTGACATTATTTGTGATAATGATCAATTTAGATATTATATTGAAATTTGAAAACAAATTTATCATAATCAAGGAACATAAAACCACTTACTAATTATAACAAAGAGCAAAATAACCTTTGAGTCCTCAATCATGGTCATAAAACAGGATTCTAAATTAATGCAAAGATAAGCAATCCTTCGTGAATATTTGATTTATAGAATAATTTAAGCAAGAAGGGGGAGTTGACATTCAGAATTCCACCCTTTAAGGTAACTTTTTCTTGTTCCCTAGTTGGGAACAATGTTGTCTTCTCTTAGGCAGATATAAAGCTTGCATGAATTGGGTAGCTGGGACCATCTGCCCACAATTGTCCCCAACACTGCAGGTCTGTGTCTACCTCCGGGCTGAGGAAGATATATTCACAGCATTCTAGCAGGAAACACGAAATGGGTATTTTTCCCCTAAAAAATGAGGCTATAAATGAGGCTAAATAGATCAAAGTAAAGTTCTTAATGGCTCTCTTATATTATATTTTGGGTTAAATGGCTCTTGGAATCAAGCCTGGTAACCTAACCATAAAATCTTAATGGTCTGGGCAATTGCATTTTGAAACTCCCTCTTTCTTTACATTTTTAGCAGCTGGGAAAAGTCCTCTCCTGTTCTTACTCAGTCCTACTGACCTTGCGTCATGGCTGTCTGTCCTGTGGTCTCTGTCCTGGGGGAGTTCCTGGGGGTCTGGAAGAGTTCACAGATAGACACACCATTTGCTGAATCGCACTTAAAACCCATGCCAGTGGCATTTGTTAGAAAGTAAGAAAAATAATTAAAAAATGAAACTGTACATGAAAGGAGACATTGAAGATGATTCTTGAAATATTTTTTTCCCTGAGATTTATTGCCATTAGATTGTATTCATTTGTTCAAAGTACAATTTATTTCTTACACAATTCACTCCAAACCTACTCTGCGTCCTCATCTGCCCGGAAATCATAAACACACAAGGTTGGAGGAGCCCTGGCGATCATCTGGTCCAGTGCCCTCATTTATCCTACAAACACAGTGAAATTGCTTCTGTTTTATCTTTATCGTAAATTCTGTATGCCACACATGGTGTGAGTACTCCCTCCGGGTCCCCAGTGTAGCCAGCTGGGTTTTATATTGAACCACCTTTGTTTATAAAACTGCAGGGAGAATTAATACAAGACAGAAGAAAGTAATATCAGCTCTATAAAGTGAATCTCTGGAAATGAAGGAACACAGACTCAAAGTTTTAAATTAAGACTCTGCACGCAGGAAGAATAGATGAAAGAAGCACCAACAGCAATGGCTTAGCTCCCCGACTCCTCCGTGCTTTGGAGATAAACTTGTTCTTTCACGTACCTTTTGGCTTGGTAATTTGAGCAAATATCCAGAGGCCCCTGTATAAGGACTGTCTTAGTGACTAGGGATGTCTTTGTCCAACCCCGCCCCCCAATTGGGAATTCCTTATGACACAGGAAAGCTGGGAGCAAGGGTGCCTAGGAAAACAGGGGAGTTGTCTTTTTGGGTCTCTTGTGACCCAGGAGGGTTATGGGTACTTCTAGAGCGGGTGAGTGAAGGTTGTGGAGCAGATGAGGAGGAAATGGAGGAAGTGGCATAAACGCAAACCTCTTAAACATGGTGCAGATAGGAAGAAAAACTATTGAAAACCAGAATGATAAAACAGCCTCTGGATCAAACCCATTTACTCTTCAACCAGATTGTTCCGCCTTTATCTGACTTATATATTGAGATTCCTTGTAACATTTTCTTTTTAAAAAGAGTTGTATTAAAGGGTGTTCAAAAAGACTCAAAAACCATCGATCTATTTTGATTCCCTTCCATTTAAATCAATGAAAAGACATTAATTAAGCACCTGCTACATTTTGTGAATTATTGGTGGTTCTGGGTTTGTAAAGATGAATTAAGACACACTTCCTGCTATTCAGAAGTTTATCATTTTATGGGAAGGACAGACTCATCTATCACCACAACAGAGATGATAAGAGCTATGGGAACATGGATGAAGGAGCAATTAATTCAGCCTAAGACGGCCAAATAAAGCTATAAAAAGGTAACATTTGAGTTAGACTTAAATATGTTAGAAGTTTGTCAGGTGGACAGATAGGATAGCTTTACTCAAGGGCAAGTATGCCTGGTGTGGTTGGAGTTAGATGCCTGCCAGGGCAGTAGGGAGTGCTGGGGATGCTCTGGGGAGGGATGCTGGGAGGTGCATTTTGTTCAGTTCTGAAATGGAACCATCACCACAATCAGGATAGTGAACACCTATCACACCCAGATTTTCCCTGTGCCTGCTCGTAATTCCTCCTCCCACCCCCCCCATACCTCTCCTGATCCTTCTCTTTGTGGCATTATCGGTCTGCTTTCTGTCACAGTAGATTCGTTTGCATTTTCAAGAGTTCTGTATAAATGGAATCACATAGGAAGTACTTACTTTTGTCTAGATTTTTTCACTCAGACTGATTCACGCTGTTGTGTGTATCTATGGTTCATTCCTTTCTCATTGCTGAGTAGTATTCCGTCGCTGCCTTTTTCTCTGAGTTGGTTTCACTCTTTCATTGGTGCCTGGCTATCTTGTGTGGGAGGGAGCCTGGCCCATGGATGTTCCAAGATTCACCTTTATGGCTGCCTCCACCGAGAACTGATTTTCATCCTGATCCCAAGTTCTGAAATTCCTGAGAAGGGATCTGATTGACCTGTTGTGGGTCAGATACTCACCCCTGGACCAAGGGACTGTGGCTGGGTGGGCAGTGACACATGAAGAGCATGGCAGAGCCGTGAGAATCTTCTCAGTGTGTTTGACTCCAGCCATCAGCCCACGTGGGAACATCCTTCTGACCTGGCCACACTCTTCAGATTCACACTGAATATGTGAAGTGCATTATTTTAGGCTCCATTCCCAATGCATCAAATATTAAATGTAAAAAAATAAACCCTAAAAGAAAACTCTCTTTATAAATTCACTGTAGAGAAGACATTTCTAACAATGATACAAAATCTTGAAGTCATAAAGTAAAATATTTAAAATAAATTCCAAAAATATCAAAATATTTGCTTGGCAAAAATACTCCTTGAGCAAAGTAATAAGACAAATCCAAATTGGGAGCAAATTGTTGGTAACTCATTTCACACACAAAGCTTAATGTCCTTAATGTTTTAAGAGCCCTGGCGGTCAGTAAGAAAAAGTTACCCAGAAGAAAATTGGGCATAAAAATGTAAAGAGACAGTTGACAGAAAAATGAAATGCAAACAGCTCTTAAATACATGTATAGTCAACCTACAGTGAGATACCATTTTCCTCTCAGATTAGTAAAAACCTAAATGTATGAATGCACAGTGTTGGTCAAGGATAAAGAAAGTGGGCATTCTCCTATACTGCTGTAGCAAGTGTCAATTGGCGCCACCCTTAGGAGAAAAGGTTAGTGATAACCATAAGAATTGGTTATTCATCGCAGTATTGTATGCTATGGCAAGGAATTGGCAGCAACTCAAATGCCCATCAATAGAGAGTTGGTTAAATACATTCTGGTACATCCATTCAGCAGAATACTGTGATGCTGTAAAAAGAGAACGAGGGCACTTCACATGCATTGCTGTCGAAAGATTTCCAAGGTGGATTATGAAATGAAAAAAAGTAAGATGCAGAATGATATGCATAGCATGCTCTCGTTTGTGTAGAAAAAAAGAGATTGCATTTTAAATTTGTATTTGCTAGCATGTGTATTTCAAGTCTGTGCAAGGATTCACAGGAAATGTTATCATGGCTGCCGGTGTGGGAGGGTGAAGTGGAAGTGAACACATGGGAACAGACAAGGGAAACAGACATTTGTGTGTGTGTGTGTGTGTGTGTGTGTGTGTGTGTGTGTGTATATTTAATTTTGAATCATGTAAATGTATCTACCTACAAATTGAATGACTTAAAAATGTGTATTGCTTGTCTTAAATCAGTGATTTTCAGCCTTTTCCATCTCATGGCACACAGATGATGAGGATACACATGGGATGAAACCTACTTCCTCTGCTTCAGGAACTCATGTCTGCACTGTAGTCGTTTCCTTGAGGGGAGGGTCCCCTCAATCTCTTAAGGAATAGAGATGCTTCTAGAGCACAGACTTCTTTCCTCCGTCCCCAGATGTAAGCACAAGTTGCAAAACCAGGCAGCTGGGAAGGGAAAAACCAGCCCGTCACGCTTGTGCCCACAAAGCCCTTGTTATTGTTCCGGGTGGAAGGCAGAAGAGAGGGGAGCAGAGAAATGGCAGATGAAGCCTTTTAATTTGCTGGCAATTAATTCTTTCACTTACTTTAAATTAAAATGTTCAGCCCTTTCCCAGTCACTCATCAACAGCTGTTAGCATCAGTGTCTTTTCAGCATGTGGAAGGCTCTGCGTGCAAACAGCCCATTACCTTGCAACGAAAGATAAATTGTAGAACCTTGATTAAGCAGAATCCTCTGGGAATGAGCTTTACTGGTTCATTGATTCTTTTACTTACTGGAGATTTAGCCAGAAAACTCTTTTTAAACTTTAGCATTTGTTCATTCCATCAATCAACCCACACGGCACGGGATAGTGGTGAAGAGCAGCCTCTGGAGTCAGGCGGCCTGGGTGCAGTCTCAGCTCCATCACATCGTCGCCTTGGGCAGCTGGCTTACCTCTCTGCACTTCTGTCTCCTCCTCTGTAAAATAGAGATGATGGTAGTTCTTATTTCATAGAATATGTATGAAAAATTAGATAGATGAACACATATAAAGTCCAAAGGACAGTGCCCAGCACATGGTAGGTACTCCATGACTGACTGTTGTTATTGATCACTTTATAGTCTATCCATGAAAGGACAATGAGCAGGGTAGGCATGATCCCTGCCTCCCAGTGAATTCCTACTATTATAAAAACATTCAGACAGTATGGAATCATATGGAGTAAAATAGGAAATCACACTCCATCTCCCCTAATTCTACTCCTCAGAGGTAGCCATTATTAATAACTTTATGTCTATCCTTCCAAGCTATTTTTCTGCTTTGGAAGGATAGACATAAAGAACCACCAACTGAGCAGCTTGAAATAACAAAATGCATTGACTTACAGTTCTGGAGGCCAGAAGTTCAAAATGAAGGTGTTGGCAGGGCCTTGCTTCCTAGGTATATGAAAATATATACACAAATATCAGTTGTTGATTTTTATAAGAAGTATAATCATTTTTCTAAATATATATCGTGTTCATTTTTGCAGGTCAGTCCACACAGCCCTATCTCCTTTGCCTTATATAATAGGATAAACCATACTTTTAAATTTAATCTTCTTCCTTTTGATACATATTAGGTTGTTTCAAATGTTTAAATAATGCCAACAATGCCAAAATGAACATCCTTGTGCAGTTAGCTATGTACATTTGTAGAATATTTTTGGCATAATGTTCTTAAAATGGACATTGTTTTTTAAAATGAACAGTCCATAGCATTTTAGAATTTTTTGTTTAACTGGACATTCCATATTATGAACACTTTAACAAAGCAGGAGTAAAACAGGATTGAAAAGAACCTCAAAGCCATTATGACAAATCCCCAGCCCCTCATACCAGGCTGTGGAGAGTAGTCATTGGAGTTGAAAAAGATTATTTGGTTGCAATTTTCTTCCTTCTAAAGATGTGGTAGAAACATTCTCATTAAGAGCTGTGATTAACCATGTTCCAGGTGATTAAGGCTTTCATCTTCATCTCAGAATCTCATTCACATTCCCTTTCTCTGCTAGTTCATTCTCCCCATCGTGACCTGGCAAAAATCACCCATGGCTCCATGACTTCTGTTCTCCAAATATTAAAAAAAAAATTTAAGTATTTTTTAATTGACTTCAGAGAGGAAGGGAGAGGGAGATGGAGAGGGAGAGGGGGAGGGGGAGGAGGAGGGGGAGAGGGAGAAACAGCCATGATGAGAGAGAATCATGGATCGGCTGCCTACTGCACGCCCCCTACTGGGGATTGAGCCTGCAACCCAGGCATATGCCCTGACTGGGAATTGAACCGTGACCTCCTGGTTCATAGGTCAATGCTCAATCACTGAGCCACGCTGGCCGGGCTGTTCTCCAAATATTTAGAGCACCTGACCAATGAAAGAAGGAGCAAGTGAGCAGAGAAAGAGGGAGAAAGAGTTAAAAGAAATGACAGCCAGATGGGGATCATGATATATTTATGCTGGAAAAATCACTTAAGAGATTTCTCATGCTGTAACTACGTGCAGATTATGACAAATTGGGTAAATGCCTTTGTGGTCTTGAGCTAAGCCAAGGACAGGCCAAAAGGTGGGCCCTGGATACGAGTTAGGTATGGGCTTAACTGTTCTGCAAAGAGACCAAAAGACACAGTGGCTCCAGACAGAAGTTCCATTGTCCCTCTTGGAAGGGTAGGCTGGAGGCTGGAGGTCCAGAGCGGACATGCAGGCTGCTCCCTGAGGTCACCCGAGAGATAGGGACTGGGGCAGCTCTTCCATCCTCATGGTGGCTCCCACCTTTGATCTCAGGTGGCTGCTGCATTGCTGCCATTTCCCACACAGTAGGAAACAGAAAATGGAGCACAAGCC
Organism: Myotis brandtii; assembly: GCF_000412655.1. Taxonomy (NCBI): domain Eukaryota; kingdom Metazoa; phylum Chordata; class Mammalia; order Chiroptera; family Vespertilionidae; genus Myotis; species Myotis brandtii. The sequence goes on along the minus strand of NW_005354632.1, from coordinate 331,420 downwards.
CTTTCCTCTGTAAGTAATATGGTACCGATGTTGCTCACATCACTTCTGCTCACATTCCAATAGTGGGAATTTAGTCCCATGTCCCTCCTAGTTGCCATAACAAAGTACCACAAACTGAGCAGCTTAAAATAACAAAAATGTATTGACTCACAGTTCTGGAGGCCAGGAGTTCAAAATGAAGGTGTTGGCAGCGCCTTGCTCCCTGTAAGCCATGCGGAAGATAATCCTGCTCTGCCCCTTGTAGCTTCTGGGTTTTTTTCTGGCCATCTTAGGCATTCCTTGGCTTATAGATGCATCACTCCAATCTCCGCCACCACCATCACATGCCATCTTCTCCCTGTGTATCTCTGTCTTCACATGGTCGTCATCTTTTTTATATATATATATCCTATATAACAGCAGGCTAATATGCAAATTGACCGAATGGCGGAATGACTGGTCGCTATGATGCACACTGACCATCAGGGGGCAGACACTCAATGCAGGAGCTGTCTCCTGGGGGTCAGTGTGCTCCCACAGGGGGAGCGCCGCTCAGCCAGAAGCCGGGCTCATGGCTGGCGAGTGCAGCAGTGGTGACGGGAGCTTCTCCCACCTCTGCGGCAGGCAGACATCCCCCTAGGGGTCCAAGACTGCGAGAGGGTGCAGGCTGGGCTGAGGGAACCGCCCCCTCCCCTCTTCCCCCCAGTGCACAAATGTCCTGCACCAGGCCTCTAGTATATATATATTGATTTCAGAGAGGAAGGGAGAGGGAGAGAGATAGAAACATCAATGATGAGAGAGTCATTGACCAGCTGCCTTCTGCATGCCCCCTACTGGGGATGGAGCCTGAAACCCAGGCATGTGCCCTTGACTGGAATCGAACCTTGGACCCTTCAGTCCACAGGCCGATGTTCTATCCACTGAGCCCTGAGCCAAACCAGCTAGGGCACGGTCGTCATCTTATAAGGATATTTGTCATGTTGGACTAAGGCCCACCCTAATGACTTCATCTTAACATGATTAAATCCACAGAGACTATTTCCAAATAAGGTCACATTCACAAGTATTGGAGGGTAGGACGTCAATATATCTTTTTGGGAGGGACACAATTCAATCCATACAATGATGTATGTCAACAGAGGTTTTCAAACTCTATCATGTACCAGAATCACCTAGAAGATTTATTAGAATGTAGACTGCTGGGCCACATATCTGTATCTGATTCAGTAGGTCTGGGTGAGGCCTACGATTTGCATTTCTAATAAGTTCCCAGGTGATGCTGTAGCTGCTGGTATTTGGTGGAAAACCACTAGTCTAGGACCTTGCAACTCAAAATGCAGTCCATGGACCAGCAGCAGCAAAATCACCAGATCCTGCAGAAATGCAGACTCTCTCTCTCTTTTTTTTTTTTTACTTTTCAATTTTATTTTATTTTATTTTATTTTATTTTTAATTTCTTTTTTGCTTAAGTTATTACATATGTGTCCTTATCCCCATATTACCCTCCATCCCCCCACTCATGCCCTCACCCCCCTGTTGTCTGTGTCCATTGGTTAGGCCTATATGCTTGCATATAAGTCTTTTGGTTGATTTCTCCCCTCTTACCCCCACCCTCCCCTACCTTCCCTCTGAGGTTTGATGGTCTGATCGATGCTTCTCTGTCTCTGGATCTGTTTTTGTTCATCAGTTTATGTTGTTCATTATATTCCATAAATGAGTGAGAACATGTGATATTTATCTTTCTTTGACTGGCTTATTTCACTTAGCATAATGCTCTCCAGTTCCATCCAAGCTGTTGCAAATGATAAGAACTACTTTTTTACTGCAGCGTAGTATTCCACTGTGTAGATGTACCACAGTTTTTTAATCCACTCATCTGCTGATGGGCACTTAGGCTGTTTCCATATCTTAGCTATGGCAAATTGTGCTGCTATGAACATAGGGGTGTATATATCCCTTCTGACTGGTGTTTCTAGTTTCTTGGGATATATTCCTAGAAGTGGGATCACTGGGTCAAATGGGAGCTCCATTTTTAGTTTTTTGAGGAAATGCAGACTCTCTTTTGGCCCATAACCCAGACCTACTGAATCCAAGTCTTCATTTAGCAGGTGATGTGTATGCATATTTAAGTCTGAGAAGCCTGCTGTAGGAGACCCACTGTTCCAGCACAAGCTTGGACAGTCCTCTAGCTCCGGATACAGAGGCAAGTTCTATGGGATCAAGCCGTAGGCTCGGTCCAGGTCCAGTTGGCCTCCTCACAGAGGCCTCTAAGAGCCTCAGTTGGTATCTGGCTCTCAGAAAGAGCCACATCTCTCCTAGAGGTTCCCGCTCCCACCCTCATACCTGCCCAAGCTTGGGGGATACTGGGAAGTCCAACCCGAGATCAAGTTTTCAGACAAGTAACTGAACTTCAGGTTGCAACCACCACCTTTGCCAAAGAGAAAATAGGGCTTACTCTAAGAAACCAATGAAACTCACACTCAGATGGTGCGAGGCCAGAGGGAACTGGGAGACCCACAGATGTATGAAGGAGCATATAAGGAAAATGTATTATGAGGGGTTTTTCGCCAACCTGTGCCTGATCTCTTGACTTATCTTGATTTCTTTTAGTGCAGTCTTTTGGAGAACTATTTTCATGGCTACTCTAATATGAGAAACAGGTTCACTTTGTTGTGATAAGGTTGGTGCTTTAAAGAGAGAGTGGAAAACAATACAGTTTCTATGAGTTCCTCTGAATGCACTGAGAAGTTGTGAAATTCCCTCTAATATAGTTCCCAGTGATATTGTTTGGGGTGAGATGTTTGCTCTGGCAAGAAATGTTTTCAGTTCCAATAAAGAACCCAGCCCGACCTGAGCCTGAACTCATGTAAAGGAAAGCATTGGCATCCGAAACCGCTTCACTGACTCAGGCCACACCTCTCCTGCCGGGCTGGGCCTGGGGTCCTCTGCTGCTCGGAGCTTGAGCCAGCCAAGGTGCTTGCTTCTTACCTGCGCATGTACCCACTGAAGGCAATTTGCAAAGACTGGTCCCCTCTGGAAAATATGCTCCCAAAGGCAGTCCCTCTCATGTGAAAATCTGACTTATAGGCAGTAGCGTAGCGGAGTTTTAGAGCTGACATCCGCCTCAATCTCTTCATCAACTTCAACCTCTCCCTTTTATAGAGAGGAAGTGACTCAACCTGCCCACACAACTAGCCTGCGACAGAACCTGGAGTCAATTCCAGGTCCACAGTCCCTTCCCAGCACTTGGCATGTCACCCCTTCGTCCTGCCATTACCCTTGGAGATGAACTGACTTTGGAATCAACCATAAACTGCCATGTTGCTTCAAACCATCACCAGCTTACACCTGTGTTCTCTATTCCTAACCAACCAGACACATGAATGTTAGCCCCAAATTCTGTGTCCAGGGCAATACAGGTCAGGGATGTACCCACCGCCCAAAATCATGGAACAGGGGCTGTAGGGTAGGACTGGGCAACTCAGGAGCACATGGGAGTCAGGCAGGATTGTGATGAGGACCGTCCTGCTGTACTGGGCTCTGTGGAAACTGGGGAGCAGGCCCCATCTAACGGGGCGGCTAATACCTCGAGCAGATAAAAGTCTTTGGGATCAGAGACCCAATGATGGCAGACATATGCATTTTTTAAGAGATACTAGAATTTTTATGTGTTTATAAGTGAAATGTCTTGCATTTTTAATATTGGCTCAGATTTTTAAATGTCTCTTAACACACCGGCAGGCTGAACACAGTCCAGCCCGTGGGCTGCCAGTACCGCCTCTGCAGCATGGCACTGGGTCGAGAGTGGACGCTAAAGCCAGACAGACCAGTGGGAATCCTGGCTCAGCCCCTCTCTGTGACCTTGTGCAAGGCAGCTCTCTAACCTTCACTTTCTTCATCCATAAAATGAAGATAATATTCGTCCTATCTCATAACATTTATGGGAAGATTAAGTGACATAATGTAGGTGAAGCATTTAGAATGCTGCCAGGCACATAATCAATATTCAATAAAAGGCAGCACTGCCATTATTATAACTCCAAATCCTGGAGGCCCAAGGGTCCTTCAGCTCCGCCCAGAAAGCCCTCCAAAGCAGAGCCAGTTTCTGGAACAGTGTCCTCCATGGCTCCCCGACCCCTGCTGAGCTGGACAGATGGGAAGAGTAAACATGGCGGGCTGCTCAAACCACTGGAGAGTCTAGCAGGGTGCCAGGGCATGGCCAGGGGCTATGAGCATGCGCAGAGGCAGGCATGGGGTAAATTCCAGGCCCACAGTCACGTCCCAGCACTTTCCATGTCACCCCTTCATCCTGCCATCCATCCCCCTTGCAGATGAACTGACTTTCAGTCGCGAGCCTGGGGTGTTTCTAGGTGATGAACACCCTTCCAGCAACAGCTCAGATGATCCGATGTAAGAATGTGGCCTGTGACCCAGGAGTTTTGTTCTGTTCTTTCTTAGCCAAGCCCGGTGTAGATGAATGATGTGGCTGAGATTGGGATCTGGCTTGCAGTGCCAGACAGCAGGACATGAGTGTGAACATGTGGTTGAAACCTCTTTGGAATGCTGCCCAACGAGTGCTGTGGTGTTATGTCAATTCCCAGCGAGGATGGAATGGAATTGGGAATGAGAGAGGCTAACCTGACCGTGTTGCTTGGGGCCCCGGTCCTAGAGCTCTTGTGGAAAGGCAGGCAAATGCGCTTCCCTTACTGCAGGGTGAGAGGTGGTTTCTTCAGCAGATCGAACAGCTGCTGGAGCGGCAGGGCTTCAGAGGGCAGAGCCACAGTGGGCACGGCGAGCATGGAGCGGGGAGGAACGTGTGCAGGGCGCGGAAGCGGGGCTGAAACATTGAAAATGGCCTTGATAGAATCTCTCTCCTTTGAAGAGGTTTTTAAAAAAAAGATGCACTAAAAGTTAAAACCGAAGAGGTCATTGAAATTACAAATAGCCCCCCACCCCACCTTTTGGGCAACAGATAAGGCCTATTTTCTATGCACCCTACTATCCTGAATATTTTATAAATTCTAGATGTGTTTTTACTATTGAGAAATGTTTCTTGTTCTATTTTCACTTCTTTTCATGGACATGGAAGACAATAGACCAAGAGGAAAGGTTTAATATTTATGAAATATCTGGTATCCCTTCTTTTCTAGAAAATATAGCATATCCCCTCACCCCCTTTTTTAGGAAAAGCCAAATCTCTTCTCAGTGCTACAAATGAATCAGTCGTTTGCAGGAATTACAGGGGAAGCGGCTGTAGCCTAGTTTTAAGGGGTGGTATTGTGTTGTTGTTAATGAGCTGGTTTGCTGGAGTCAGATAGAATTGGGTTTCACATCTTGCCCCACCACTTCCTAGATGTGAACTTGGGCAGGTGACGTAACCATTTTACCCTAAGTTTCCCACAGCTAGAGAGTGAAATTTAATGAGTATCTACCTCAGAAGATAATTCTGAGGGTCAAATGAGCCAATGGATATAAAGCACATGTTCAGTGCTAAATGAATGGTAGCTATTGTTAAAATTTTTTTTTTCCATTTTAACTCTTTACAAAACTCCACATTTTCAAAAACGCTGGTTCCTTTAAGTGAGGTTCATGTATACCAAAATGTGCTTAAGTTTCTGGAGGAAAAACATTGAAGAATGAAACGATCCCTTCTCTTCTAGTAGCTCCTGGTGCAGCCGGGCTCAACTCCTCTGGGAGTTCTGAACCTAATGACCGGCAGGGTTTCCTGAGTTGGAACAGAAGGACAAGACCTTTATACCCTCTGCCGGTCAGTCACTGGGTCTGGGCCACCCCGAGGCAGGGGCCAGCCTGCGGGGGAGGCTCCCTGCAGCGGAGGCAGCAGAGGGTCATCTGCCAAACACCCCCAGAAGCTGGGCAGCCAGCCCTTCGCTGAGAGGGAAGGGGCATCTGGTGGCAGGTCACAGTTTTCACTACAGCTCAGTTGTATTATTTTGTCTTTTTCTAAACTGCGTTTTTCTGCCAAATAGCTCCCAGCACTTCACAGACTCACACACCCACTTGCAGGAGGCTCTTAAGAAGTGAGGCGCTCCCCGGCCTCACATGATGAAAAGCGGCCTACGGCAAGTCAGTGACAGCGACGGGGAGTCACACACCAGTCTTCTGCCATTCAGCCCTGGTTCTGCTGCTACAATATTGCCTGTTATTTTGCTGCCATATCCAGATGGCGTGAAACCAAACCTGAACGTTGTGTTTGGTTTCATTTCACGGAGCTACGGCAAGTCAGTGACAGCGACGGGGAGTCACACACGGTCTTCTGCCATTCAGCCCGGGTTCTGCTGCTACAATATTGCCTGTTATTTTGTTGCCATATCCTGATGGTGTGAAGCCAAACCTGAACGTTGTGTTTGGTTTCATTTCACGGAAAATGATGACTACTCAGGGCTCCATCCCATCACAAGAGCATCGTGAACTTTCTCAAGCATCTTCCACGCCCACACCTCAGTCCCAGCACTAGGTTAGGTGGGAGTGGACGAGGATGCCCCAAACCACTGCCAACCGGACTAAGCAGGGGAGTCTGGGGGACACGGCACTCTGGCCCGGCGCCAGGCTTTCCTGTGCCTGGCCCCTTACCCTGGCTCCCTAGCTATGCTTAGGAACCTGTCTGGCTGTCTCAGATCATGGTCAACGCCAGGGACATCTTCAAAAAGGGTCAATTAGGTAGTCCAGGGCGAATCCCAACTGCAGCCACTTTGGAGCCAATCTTGCGGGGCCCCGTAGGACTTTTCTAAGCTTGTTGACAGGTATGCAATTTCTGGCTCTAGTAAAACTGTAATTTCTGCTCTGCTGAAGGATTCACCAACACATCCTTCTTTACTCCCTAGAAGAGAAGCATTTGAAATATGCAGTGTATTGAAGCCCCCTTTGATTCACCTGGCCCTCGGGGCAGCATTTTAACCTTTTGTTGTACATCCGGAAAGGGGCTCCTGGACCCATCAGAGCTCCAGGCCACAGGCTCCTAGGTTCTGTCTTCTGACAACGCAAACAAAAAAGAGCTGGGGGTGGCTTATTTCAGACGAATAGAATTCATGTCAAAAAGGTTAAATGAGTCAAAGAAAAACATTTTATTCTGAACAAAGGCACAATCCACAACAAAGATCTAAGAGCTGGAATCTTTCTGTGACAAAAAGAAGTATGCTAGAAATGTACGAAAAGGAATGCTTGAAATACAATCTTTGTGAGAGACTTAAACACACATCTCAAACTTTGACAGCTAAAATAAACAAAAATGGTCAGAAACAGAAAATCCTCATGAATAGAATTCTTCTTTTACAAAGAGGAAAAATGCCATCTTTTTCCGCTTCTGTGGAACATTTACAAAAAAGGGATCTTACGATAAGATACAAAGATGAATTCTAAATTTTAAAGCATAAAATTATATGAGCCATTTTATCGTATCACAAAGAGATAAAACTGGGAATTAAACAAACAAAGAAACCATCCACTTGTGGTGAAGGGCAAACTTGGAAATAGTTATTACAACAAAATAAAATTTATTTATTTATTTAAAAAGTATTTTTATTGATTTTAGAGAGGGAGGGAGAGGGAGAGAGAGAAACATCAATGATGAGAGAGAATCATTGATTGGCTGCCTCCTGCACGCCCCTACTGGGCATTGAACTGACAACCCAGGAATGTGCCCTGACCAGGAATTGAACTGTGACTTCCTGGTTCATAGGTCAGTGCTCAACCACTGACTGAGCCATGCCGGTCAGGCAACAACAAAATAAAATTTAAATGAGACTTCCTGGTTCATAGGTCAATGCTCAACCACTGACTGAGCCATGCTGGTCAGGCAACAACAAAATAAAATTTAAATGGTAGATATAGGCTATTTAAAAAATAATGACATTGTGAACACTTTCATGTACTCACGTAATAAACACTTATTGATCACAACCAGATACGGGACATTGTTCTAAGAGCAAGATATACAGCACTAAAAAGATAAAGCCTGTCGTCATGGGCTTATATTCCTACCACTAGATTGGGGGCAGACAGCTCATAAACAAGTACATGAATAAAACAAGAACATATCAGGGAGTGATACTTGCTTTAATAAAAAGAAGACAGAATGATGTGACTGAGAGTGACTGGCGTGGGGGTGGCAGTACTGATTGGAAAGGCCTCTCAGGTGGCACTTAAGCTGAGATCTGAACATTAGGAAGAATGTACCATCGGAAGACCTCGGAAATGCACATTGCAGCAGAGTGACAACCTACACTATGTGTCAAAGTTAGAGAAATTGATGCAGCAAATACAAAAATAAATAACTCCAAATTTTCTCACTATTGAAGAAAAAATGAAAATCATTGAATTGTTAATTTAATTCAGGAATTTAGAATAAGGATAAAAAGGTTTTTAAAAAGAAGAAAGGAACAATAAAGTAAACAACCAAAATAAAATAATGCAAAAACAGAAAGAGAGCAGGATTGATTTGAAAATCCAGCTTTAGTTGTTCTGGAGGAAAAGTATAAAAGATAAGCATCTAATCAAAAAATTTTTTTTTAACACATGAAAAAATATAGAAGGCAACCCAATTTTTTTTTTAGCAGAACTCAAATCATTTTGATACAAAATCTGACAAAAAAAGAAAGAAAAGCATGTCAAACTTTAAACCGATCTTATTTATGCATCTGGAATCATAAACCTACTGAATTGAATTCACAGTATATTAAATGACTCATGGTTCACAACCAAGAAAGCTTCATTCCAGAAATGCAAGGATAACTTAAAATTCGAGGAAAAAATATAACATGATAGATTTTTTTCAGTGAATAAGACCTATTTTACAATCACAATGGATGAGTAAAGACTTTTGATAAAATTCAACACTTCTGATTAAGAGTTACACGGGCAACTTGGAAGAGTCAGCTAACTTGGACCCCTTGCTTCACTCAGCACAGGGAAATGTCAGATGATCTATAATACATACAATTTAAACAATAGGTAGGCTCCTAAGAAAGAAAGAAAAAACTAGTTACATAAACAATGAAGGAACTCAGAGCCAGAATTAAAAGCTGACATAGTGATGAGTTAGGGAATGCGGGTGGGTGTATCAAATCCTAATATTGGTTCTAATGGCCAAAAATCAGCATTTTTTTTGGGGGGGGGGTGTGTGTTCATTAAAGGATGGGATATATGGTTTGGGGCTTCGTAAAGTGGGAGGCTGTGACTAAGATTATTATATACAATTGGCATCTCCAGGTGTGAACTAGGAACAATTTCACTCAGTGAAGTAGGAACAAGAAACACTCCATTCCCTGGACCAGAAAAGAGATAAGGAAATTTGAGTGATCTTAGGACTCTGATTAGGGAAAAAACACTTTTTTAGAAACCAAAACCTCAAGCTTGTACTTTGCATGAGAGTGGAGTCCAAATGTTCACTACCCAGA
>NW_005354632.1:311137-321872 GCF_000412655.1 Myotis brandtii | reverse complement strand
GGCTAGCAAATCCCAAGGATCCTCACCCATGGCCTGTTTTTGAATAGTATGACTTGCATCAAGACTTTTTTATTTTTGCATTTTCAAAGGATGGTAAGAGAAGGAGAAGGAGAGGCGAAGAAGAAGAAATAGAGACTACATGACTGTATGTGGCTGCAAAGACTAAAATATTTACTATCTGGCTTTTTTTGAGAAAGAGATGCTTGTCAACACTGATCAAGAGCACAAACAAAGCCCAAAGAAGGAAAATATGACCCATCAAAGATAACCTTACAAGAAAAATATTACTATGTGATAAAACCCTCCACAAGTTAGAATCCGCAATCTGAAGAAACTATAGAAATAAGTATTTTTAAAATGATTAAGTGCTAAAAGGAGGTAGATGGTAAAAAGATTGAAATTAAAATTCAAAGGAAAAATTAAATAGCAGATTTAAACACAATTTTAAAAAGTAAATCTGAGAGAACTGGAATGTAACACCAAGTGTAATGGGGTAGGAAATATGACAGAGAAATTAAGAGGCAGGAAAGATAGACTGAGGAGGAACAATTGGTTTTAGCTCCAAAAGAAAAGATTAAAGAAAATGACAGGTAAAATATTTGAAAATTATTGATACTTTCAGAATCGATAAAAACATAAATCCTTAGATTCAAGAAGCTCACTAAGTCTTCAGCAGGATAAAAAAATAAATCAAGTAGATACATTATGGTAAATTATAAAACACAAAAAAGAGAAAAAATTAAAAGTAAACAGAGAGAAAACACAAATTACCACTGTGGCAAAGGTTGCTGTATGTCTACCTAAATATATTCTAAATCTTCTGGGGGAAACACAGTTGTAACTGGGCATATGGATGCTGCTGATAGACTTCTATAAATAAAGCATGGTTCTAGACTGGAATTCAGAATCATGTAATATTTTACATAATTATGAAACAAAATTAAAAATTTAAAAAGCAACCCCTAAAAGTAAAAAGTAAAAGACCCTAACTTGTAACTACATGGAAAGAAACTAGTCAAAGTGACTTTAAGCCATAGTAATTTGACTGTATATCTCTGGTAGTATATATTGTAAGGACAAAATAAATTACAGAATTAAAAAAACTATAGTAATTATATTATTAGTGGGCAGCGATGGTATTATTGTGTGTGCATTTGGGATAAAGCAAATAAGTAATTACGTACTGCATTAGTTTGCTAGTGCTGCCAGAACAAAATACCACAGACTGGGTGACTTAGCAACAGACATTTATTTTCTCACAGTTTCGACACTAGAAAGACCAAGATCAAGGTGCCATCAGAGTTGGTTTCTGGTGAGGCACCTCTTCCTGGCTGGTAGACGGCCACTGGGCTCTCCATGGCCTTTCCTCTGTGTGTGTACACACACACACACACACACACACACACACACACACCTCGTGTCTCTTACTCATCTTATAAGGACACTAGTACTATCAGATTAGGGTGCCACTCTTATGACATCATTTAACCTTAATAACCTCTGCAAAGGTCCTATCTCCTAACACAATCACATTTGGTTTAGGGCTTCAGTATATGGATTTGGGGCAGGCACATTTGGGGCAAAACCCAGCATTGAGAATTATCAGGTGCAAACTCAGCTATGGTGTCTCATTTGCTTCACAGGACTCCTTGGGAAACTAATGGCAAGAAGGGACACTTGAGAGGGCAGAGCTCAGGTATTCCTGGGTTCCCTGGGAGTGGGGGGAAGGAGAAGAGAGGTAACACCATCTAGTACAGAACCCCTCTCATTCTTATAGAACCACAAAGAGATAGAAAGCAGAAAGTACAGGAGAACACAGTGTGGGTGCTGACATTTCAACACAGTGACCCTCAAGCTTATTATAAGGGGCTCTGACGGTGAGAATAGAATAGAATAGAAAGAGAGGAGGCGGCAGGTGGGAGGGGAAAGAAGGAAGAGTAAGAAAATGGCTGCCTCTGTGTTCCCCACTTCATTTTCCTGACCTCACCCCCTCCCACACATTAGTTCCCACCTACACATCTAAGGAAGACAGCGATAATAAGGGTGATGAGGATGAGTCAAGTTCAAAGGGATTTTATTGGCCACGTCATTCTCGTGAATGTACATGTCTTGGGAATGTCTCTGTGTGCTAAGCAGGTTTGCAGTCACTGGCTTACATCTCTGCTCCAGGTCTTTAGGAGAAACTGCTTTCTCTCTCCGTTCCTTCACATGCTTGGATTCATCTCTTCTTGCCATCAGGAAGTGAAAATCTAGAAGCCCAAGAAAGAGGTATAAACTTAGGGGGAAAGGTGTCAAGGAGGTTACTCAGTCTACGTAGAATGTTGAATTTTGCCTTTAGAATAACCCTCCAGTGGTTACTCCCAGCCTCTCAATGGCTTAGAGTAGGTTTGAGGCCAAAATACCATAATAAAATGCATGCATTTGTTTGGCCTTGTCCTCTGAGCATGATGCTATCTGTGGGCAAAGGCATAGCTCTGGCAGAATGGATTTGATGTTCAGAAGCCTGGACCCAAGCCTCATACTACCCCAAAAGAATACCTTGTCACCCAAAACAGCAACAGAGGTGATCATAGGTCTGCCATTTTAAGACCACTGTGGCTAATGCCCTGGCAGGTGACTGCTCTGCTCTGAGCCCTGCTGAGCAGTGGCTTCTCATAGGGGCCAGTGGGAGCAAACACACCACTGTGAGGAGGCCTCAGCTCTTGAGAACTGTTGCTGTGACTTCCAGGTCTGCTCCTCTGCTGGCTGTGCCTCAGGGTTTTCTGCTGCCTCTATCAGTCTCCTCCTGGTGCTCCCCAACTTTAAGGAAAGCTGCTTCCTATGGAAGCTCTGGGAAATACACAAGGGTGTGAGATGATGGTGTCCAGCAATGGGCCTCGCTTTCTGCAGAGGGTATGATTGAAATGTGAATGGCTCACTCTGAGTGGGAGATGAGTAAGTCAAGGCAGGCTCCGAGAGACAGGGGCCTCAGGTACCATCCCAGATCCTCTGCTTCCCTCTTCTGGTCAACTGGAGAGAATCTTTATGTCCATTGAGAGTTCAGGGAAAGGAGTAATACGATGCTTCCTAGTAATAAAACCAAATCATGATCTCCAAACAATTACTTTTTAATTCACAAAAAAGCTACACCTAGGAAGTGGGACAATGAAAGATAACATCATTACATTTCATGTACACTTAACACTAAGGTGTCATGACATCTACTCTACTATATAGACCTAAGAGGGGAGGTGTTAAATCAGCAGTTCCCAAAATGGGATATTAATGTGCATTTTTTGCAAAAAGAGAGTTTTGTGACCAAATACGTTTGGAAAATTTTAGGGTAAAATAGGTTACACAGGTTTCTTTACAAATATTTCTCATAGCCTTTACATTGTGAGTCCCCTTTGGGGGATTGGACATATATTTGATCAATAAATCCGTTGTCAATGAGCATTCCAAGGGCTAGCGTCCCATCCTGCAGAACACTGCAGGGGGCAGGAGGATGAGGCACTAGACATGGAAGAGGTGAACTAGGAAAGAGAGAGCTCCACAGTATGAAATGACAGGCATTATCTCTTCCAAACCAGCAACAAGACCAATGAAGCAAACGATGACCAATCAAATATTTCTCATAGCCTTTACATTGTGAGTCCCCTTGGGGGATTGGACATATATTTGATCAATAAATCTGTTGTCAATGAGCATTCTAAGGGCTAGTGTTCCATCCTGCAGAACACTGCAGGGGGCAGGATGATGAGGCACGAGACATGGAAGAGGTGAACTAGGAAAGAGAGAGCTCCACACTATGAAATGACAGGCATTATCTCTTCCAAGCCAGCAACATGACCAATGAAGCAAACGATGACCAAAACCTCTGAGTTAATAGTAGACTCAGTTTCAATGACCAGGCTCAGTGTTGGAAAGGGCACCAAAGGTCCTTAAGGTCCCTTGCTTTTCTTTAAAATATATTTTTATTGATTTCAGAGAGGAAGGGAGAGAGAGATAGAGAGTTAGAAACATCGATGAGAGAGAAACATCGATCAGCTGCCTCCTGCACACCCCACACTGGGGATCGAGTCTGCAACCTGGGCAGGTGCCCTGACTGGGAATAGAACCGTGACTTCCTGGTTCATGGGTCGATGCTCAACCACTGAGCCACAGCCAGCTGGGCTTCCTTGCATTTTGTAGATAAGGTGACTGAGACTCAGAACTATAAAGAAAGTAAAGAATAGTCGGGAGTTCAAGACTCATGACCATTTTGCCCAGAAGAACTATTGCAAAGAGTCCACATTTTGACATGTTAGATCAGCAGATAGAAAAAACACACAACTTAGTTTCGAAGAATATTTAGAAGAGCATATCTCAGGCCACCCCCTTCACTGGAAAGAGTTACAAAGATGTTGCAGCATCTGACAAAACGAGATCAGACTTATTATTCATTTATAAGCGCACAGAGGGCACTTTTATAAAGGTCACCATCTTCATTCATGCACCAAATGGAAATTCAGGAATCACAGTTTGTGTTAAACTCCAAAGTGCTTTGATGCTTTGAGCAAACACCCCAGCCTTCTGTATTAGCTAAGATTATTCTGGTTGCCAGTGGCAAGAACCCCGATTAAACTAGCTTAGGCAGAATACAAAGGAGTGGTGGGAGTAATTTATTGGAAAGTTCTCACAACAGAAGGAAGAACTGGAGAGTGAGTGAAAGAGCCACCAGAATTCTCACTCTTTCTATCTTGTGTGCTTTTCTCTGCCAGCCAGCTTCACTCTCCTACGGCAGATAGGATCTGCCACCCATGGGGTTATGGCTGCCATTGGCTCATAGCCTCACAACGTCCCTCACCAGGAAGGAATGGTCTCAAGTTCAAAAATTCCAGAGACGGGCTCTAACTGACCTTGCTTATTGAGGTGTTTCCTTCTGAGACAAGGGATAGAGGGTCTTAGGAGAGGCAGATAGCATGATGGGTAACAGGGCACTGAGTCCCCTGCCTACTAGCTTATGACCTTTGGAAAATTACTTAAGTTCTTTTTATTCAGTTCCCTTGTCTGTAAAATGGGGATAATAATGGTGTCTACTTTATAGGTTTTTATATGATGGTTAAATGTGATAAAACATGTAAAGAATTTTATGATGGGTAACAGGGCACTGAGTCCCCTGCCTACTAGCTACGACCTTTGGAAAATTACTTAAGCTCTTTTAATTCAGTTTCCTTGTCTGTAAAATGGGAATTATAATGGTGTCTACTTTATAGGTTTTTATATGATGGTTAAATGTGATAAAACATATAAAGAATTTTATGTGGTACATGCAACAATAATCATTAGCTACTGTCATTACTGGTTTAGCTTGGAATCTTGAAAACCTTGGAATGTGGTTTCAAGGAATAAGTTATATCTGTCAATCATTTACCATCTTGTTTACCACATAGTAAGTATGCAACAAAATTTATTATCATTAAGGACGTATAGGTAGCCTATAAAAAATGATAGCTCCAATTTGAACCATGATATTAGAAGGAGTATTTCATTCATTCATTCCTTCAACAAACATTTATTGAGTATCTGTGCTGTGCTAGGCACTGTGCCAAATGTGGAGAAGACAGAGTAATGAACAAGAACAACTTGGCCCTCATCTCATGAAGCAAACATTCAAGTAAGGCTTTAAGAGGAGGCTTCTTGTTCTGTTCAGGAAAAACAATAGACATCCACTGCACCTACCAAATGTTACACCCCTGACATTTCTGTCAATAACCAGTCCTTCAGATTTCCTGTCTCTTGCCTTCTCTTAAAACATCCTCACTCTCACCATCATATCTTCCTATCTCCCTGTAAAATCCCTTTTTCTATCCCTTTTCTATTCTTTTTTTAAAAGTATATTTTATTGATTTCAGAGAAGAAAGGAGAGGGAGCAAGAGATAGAAACATCAATGATGAGAGAGAATTAATGATTGGCTGCCTCCTGCAGGCCCCACACTTGGGCTCAAGCTGCAACCCGAGCCTGTGCCCTGACTGGGAATCGAACTGTGACCTCCTGGTTCATAGGTTGATGCTCAACCCCTGAGCCATGCTGGCTGGGCCCTTTTTCTATTCTTGATAGATGACTATCACTGTTATTTTTGTATGTGTGTGTATTGCATGTATAAATTATATATATGTAAATTCTTTTGGTATTTTAAAGACCTGGTAGATCACTGCATTGTCTAGGTGTTTGATGGACTTGCCACCTTGGTTAACCTCAAATTTAAGGCATGTAGAACCAAAGGTGCAGAAGCTCAACTTCATCAAAAATGGAAGAATCCTTTAAAAATTGATCAATAAACTCTTACAGTGCACTATATACAGAAATCATTCCCAGGTGATCCAATGGGAAAAGCAAGTCAATAAAGCTTCTAGCAGATAATATAGGAGAATATCTTCATGAATTCTGGATCAGGAAAGATTTCTCAAACAAGATACTGGAGCACTTGCCATTAAAAAAACATTTTAAAAAGGTGACTATGTCTAAATTGAGGACATATTTTTATTAAAGTTTATCTCTAATGAGAGAAAAGACAAGATTCGAAATGGGAACAACGTTTTGCAATGAGTCTAAACAACAAAGAGGTATGTATCCAGAATACATAAAGAAGTCCTACAAACCTGTAAGTCAACAAGAAAACGAAAACAAACAACACAATAAAAGCATGGGCAGAAAATCTGAACAGGCATCCCACAGAAGAGAAACCCAGGTAGACAATAAGCACAGATAGGTGCTCAGCCTCATTGGTGAGCAGGGAAATGCACATGATGAAAATCACACTGATAAACACCGAGAGCCAGCACCAAGCATTGCAAGGACATTGAACTCTAAGAACTCTGATACTCCGCTGGCGGGACTGTAAATCGGCACACTTCCCACAGAAAGCAGGTTGACATTATCTAATAAACGACAAGAAATGCATAATTTATGACCCAGCAATTCCCTTTTAAGGTATAAGTTCCCACAAAACATATGCTTATGTGCACCAGGATCCATATTTAAGAATGTTCATAGCAGGATGGAATAATAGCTGCAAACCAGAAACAACCTAAAATGTCTATCAAGAGTGGAGTCAGTAACAAATTATGGTTCAGACCATGAAATGTACTGTGAGAAATAGGAGGGGGAAAGTGCAGCTAAATGACACAGAGAAGATGAATCTTAGTCATAATATTGAGTGGAAAGAGCCAAACAGTACAGGGCACATACTGCATGATGTAATGGACACTAAAATTTTCAAAGGGCAAAATTAGACATTTTTTAGGACTTAAATTATAAAGAAAACTAAGGAAGTAAATACTAAAAAAAAAACCCAGAAAGTATTTGCCTGTAGGGAAGGGAGGGACTTACAAATCAGACAAGGTTTTTAGGATGTTAGTAAAGTTCTGTCTCGACAGGTAGGTCACACAGGGGTTTGCTTTACTAATTGTTAAATCACATCTTTATTTAAAAAACCCTTCCGTGTGTTTGTTATGTTGCACACACACACAAATGAATATACTGCGGACATACTAGGTAGAGGTGGAAATTAATACAGTGGGATAAAGAATAGCATTGTTCAAGTTCAAAGTTACAGCCCTCTAAGAGAGAGCTGCAGTTTAAGGATGACCACCAACCTCGAGCGAGCATGTATGCGACTTGCTGCTAAATGGGGCAAGTAGTGCCTTGCCCTACCACCTGACACATTCTATTAGTACAACTTGTAGGGAGGGATTGTTACAGAGAAAATAGATAGCAAACATTCAGTCCATAGGCTACAAATAATCAAGGCTAAAAGTCTCCCAGAACCTCCATCTCAGTGAATGTGTAGCTCCACAAGTTTACGCTTGGTGGAGGGGAAACTCACGTGATGGAGGGAGAGTGTCAGCTGGCAGAGTCTCTGCTGCTGGGACCCCCTCAACTCCTAGCTGGTGCCCTCTTTACTGGTCCCTGAGCAAAACTGACTTGCTCCCCAGCTGCAATAGATATACCAGCAGGAACCGCAACCATTTCTGCCCTGCACCTTCCACACCCTTGTAATGCGGCTGTTCCCCACAACTCTCTTACTGTGGGGGTGTGGGGACTTGTTGGCTAGTTTAGCTCTGGCTAAGAAGAAGAAAATCCCTATTATGAACACGCTCCCCACGCCTTCCCCATGATGTCTAGTGTGTGGACTCTTCCTCTATCACATGGCCCTATACTATATCCTCCCCAGGGTACTTTCTAGGACAGTGATGGCGAACCTATGACACGTATGTCAGAGGTGACATGCGAACTCATTTTTTTGGTTGATTTTTCTTTGTTAAATGGCATTTAAATATATAAAATAAATATCAAAAACATAAGTCTTTGTTTTACTATGGTTGCAAATATCAAAAAATTTCTATATGTGACACGGCACCAGAGTTAATTTAGGGTTTTTCAAAATGCTGACACGCCGAGCTCAAAAGGTTCGCCATCACTGCTCTAGGAAGATGGCAGAGCTTGGAGAAGAGAGAATGAAGTATATTAAGATAGGTGCCAGAGTATTCAGTGAATTTGAGGTAACCATCAAGATTTTGGTGGGGGTAGCAATAATGAAGCATAGAACAAAGTAGGCATATGGCATGATGTTGAGCAGTACTGGTCTGGAGGCCGTGTGGGGCACTGGGGGAGTGCTGATCACCCACCTTCTTGGTACATGGGACTAAGAAAAATTCTCAGCCTCTATTCAGGAGGCTAAGAGCCGAAGGGCATGTCAGGGAGAGTTGGGCTTCAGACCAAACGAGGAAGTAGAAGAAACAGTCTATGAAGTGGTTGAGAGAGTTTTTTTTTTTTATCACAGAGGTAACTCTGCTTGACACAGAAGACCAGACAACACTTCTCTCCACGCGGATGCCTAGCTTCACCTCTTCAGTCTGAATGGTGGTCTTGGGTGCACAATGGAGGTCTTGGGTCCTCTCCTCTCTGCCTGAGAACTTTCCCTCTCCCTGGTTGTCCAATCTTTTTATTATTCTTGTTATTCCCAATCTTTCTCTCAATCTAAACATTTTCTTTCTTGAGCCTCAAACTTCTGATTCCTCTTGGAAAGACCTCATTTAATTTTGTTGGCGCTACCAAAAAGAGCATGAGAAATGCTACGCCAGGTCATGGGAATGAATGAGTCCTCTCAGCATCACAGACTGAGATGGCTGATGGAGGTGCCAGTGGAGCTCTGTGGGTGGACACTCTCAAAAGGTTACAGATATGTATTTCCCCCACAAACACCCCTAACTCCCCTAAAGTTTAACCCATTAACACATTATATCCATTAGTCTTATGATTCTTAGATTTGAGGATTTGGGGCAAGGACTCTGGCCATTGTATTTTCTGCTCAGATACTGGAAAAGGCAAGGCTTCCATCCATAACTGAGAATGGTCAGTGGTACATTCATGAAGTCCTTACCAAGCAATCCTAGGGTAAGGTCCCAGTCAGCACCAGCTTTGTCCAGGTGACAGTATTTCCTGTTGCCCTCTGCTGTTGAGAACAATGTGAGCTCTCCCAGTGACCAGCGTATTATGCCACCTCTGACTGTAATGGTGCCGGCTGAATTAACTTCTCTGTGATTTAGAAGCTGGTGGGTCTGAAATTCATTACAGATATGATTTCCATGCTCTTCTCCTCCGCTGCAGCACAGGGACTCACGTGGAGGGATGTTGTAATTACTATGCAGATTGCTTCCTTATCATTTGATTGAACCTTCAGGAAGAAGGGAGGCCATTAATGTAACTTCTCCCTCAATCTCTCACTTTAGGAAATCCGGCAGGAGAGCCACGCATCATTCAGCCCACAGAGCCACCCTTCACAGAAAGTATAAGAAGTTCTGAAATGGGTCAGAACCACAGAGGATTCTCAAAAGTTCCATCTCATGGAAATATGTTTACCAAGTGGAGTTTGGTCCACAGCTGCTCCTCAAGGTCTGTACTCAATGCTGTTCTGGCAACTTTACCTGCCTTGGTATCCATCCGGTGGGGTAAAGTAGAGGGAGGGCTTTCTCTGTCCCATTACTGGTGTGAGGGTGGGCACTGCAGGGGTGAGCTCTGTGCCACCTAATGCCTCTCTTTAGAAAAGGACCTGCAGATTGAGGCAGACGCACGAGAAGCAAGATACGTATTTCCGATGCACTGCCCATGCTGTTCTGTCCTATATGCACTGCCCATGCTGTTCTGTCCTATATGCACTGCCCATGCTGTTCTGTCCTATATGCACTGCCCATGCTGTTCTGTCCTCAGAGCCCACTGAGCACTTAGCATCAGCCACTATCTGTAACTCAAGTTTGAGGAGGGCAAGGGATTTGTCAGGCCGGCTTCCCACCTTGGCCGCTAGGTCACAGCGCCCTGAAGTGGACATAGCACCGTGATTCCATTTCATTCTCCTTACCCAGCAATAGACCAAGAGAGAGATAACAGACATTTGCTGAAGTACCAAAATAGTAAGAGGCCAGGAAGAATCTAAATAGCCAATAACAACAGATTGGTTAGACAAGAGTACATCTCTGTGACGGGATACCATGTAGCCATAAAAAGAAAGGAGTTGGTTAACATACACTGATGGGAAATTATTTCAGAATACATTAAGTGGAAAAACAAGGTGCAGAAAGCATGTATAATAGGACACTTTGTGTAAATTCAAAATATGTGATGAGGAAGATTAGACACACATTCATAAATTACATTCATAATTTTTTTTCTAGAATGTTTATGAAAGTATCAAAAGTGGTTGCTTTTGGGATATAT
>NW_005354632.1:300483-311122 GCF_000412655.1 Myotis brandtii | reverse complement strand
ATATGTCCTTGGGTGAGGATATATATATTCTTAGAGAGAGAAAGAGAGAGAGAAGAGCATTGTTGTGAGAGAGAAACATTGATCAGTTGCCTTCCATGCGTGCCCTGACTGGGACCCAACCAGCAACCTTTTAGTGCACAGGATGGCACTCAACCAGTGAAGCATCTGGCTAGGCTCTTCCTATATGATTTTAATGCTACAAATATATTTCTCTTAATTTTATTTTTATAACATTTTCCCACAGTTCCCAAGGCCATCCCTCAGAGGATCTCTCCAGGCTTTTTCTGGCTGCCCCGGTTGTATCCTGAACACAAGCACCCAGCCCAGGGGACACGTGGGGGCCGAGATCCAGCTGAGGTGGGAACCCTGGCACAGGTTGCATACACACATCTTCTTCTAGTTCCCACCGTGCCGCCACAGGGGCTGGTGGCAGCTCCGCACGGCTGTTCGCTTTACCTTTCCCTGCCGGCAGCCCTTTATTTCCAGCACAGATTTGGTTCTTGCGCCTCACCTTCCCCCCTCAATCTACCTCTTCAGACCATCCCTCACATCCTGGCCCCCGCCCCGAGTCTAGGACTCAGTCAAACTCCAGGCGCATCCACCACCACAGCCAGCCTAGGTCTGAACTCAAGCAACCACCTGACTTACCTGAAGTGAAGTCAGGCAGACATTCAGGTCTCCCCCACCTCTGCATGTTCATGCCAGTACTTACCAGGCGTGATTTGTGGGCAGTCAGCCCTGGGCGAGTCACACAAATGGCAGTGATTATGGGCACATATCATTCGAAGAGCAGATGATCACAAAATGAGGGTGCAGATAGTTGTTCAGAATGTACTTGGTGATGTTTCCACCATAGCTTTGCTTGAATGGAAATAACTTGTGTTCTTCCTCTACTGAACGGGGTAGACAGAAGGAAGGTAGAGCAGCTCCACAGAGACTAAGATTTGTTCTGGATAATCTGCTCAGAGAGGCTGAGTCACTGTGTTTAAAGCCATACTCAGGTTTGTGCTGTAACATGGCAGCCTTTCTGCAAAACGAAATATTCAAACCAATGTCAAACTAGCCTTTCTTCTCAATGTTTTATCTTTCATAAAATTAGTTTGTGTGTGTGCAGTATTAGTGAGTTTGATTTTACAAAGCATCTAAAATCTTCCCTTATTTTAGTAGTAAGCACTTGAATCTTGAAGTCAGCTTCAGGCCACTTTCTCTGGTCTCATCTTCAGAGGGAAGCATCATTAGTTTATGAATTTCTAGGGTTGGCACTACATGCCATTTACTTTTTATTTTTAAAAATATTTTTGTTGATTTCAGAGAGGAAGGGAGAGGGAGGGAGAGATAGAAACATCAATGATGAGAGAGAATCACTGATGGACTACCTCCTGCACACCCCCTACTGGAATTGAGTCTTCAACGTGGGCATGTGCCCTTGAACAGAATCAAACCATGACCTCCTGGTTCATATATCGATACTCAACCACTGAGCTACACCGGCTGGGCCTAAATGCCATTTAGAAAGGCTTGCTGCATGGTCATTACTACAAACATAAATGGAATTTCACATTTTGACAACTGAATTTTAGGATTAGGGTACCAGGAGAATGGGGTTTTCCAAGATATTAATTTTGTGCACTAACTGTTTGTGTGTGTGTGTGTGTGTGTGTGTGTGTGTTCATCTTTTGTGATGGTTGTGCCTGATCTAGAATATCGGCACATTTTATCAGAGTAACATAGATTCATAGAACAATACTTCTCCTCACATGACAGAATTAAGTCCATATGTTCCTGAACGGGCTTGTCTTTATGACCTCCTCCTCTAAAATATAAAGCAAAAAATAAAATAAATAAATAAAGTATAAAGCAGGTCATTGTTTCCTACTACTGGAGCAACGAGAAGCAGGAAGTGTTCTCTCTCTTTTTCTTATCTTCACGGGTCCTCCAGTGCCCCGCACTTGACCGTCTGTATTCTACAAGTGACCCCAGCGATATAGCTGAAGAAGGGACAGGAAGAATCGGCCTAGCTCACCAGATAAGTTTGTCAGGATAGAAATGTCAATTTGAGCAGATGTGTTTTCTGTTTGTATAATACAATTTGGAAAGACAGAACGGTTGTCATAGTGTAGGCGTTTTAGTGAGAGCTTTAAATTCAATAGAGAAGGGACCAGGAGGTACATATACACGCAGGGAATGAGAAGGGCATTTCATAATTTAGCAAGAAACTGATGCCGCCCCCTCATCCTTTGCTGCGAAGACTTTGAGAATCATGGATGATGGCTCCCCGTGCTAACAGCGCTGCCATGCAGAGGCCAGAGGGCTGTTTTGTGATTCGAGGAGCCTCAAACTTGAGAGCCGGAGGCTGAGGCAGGTTTGATGGGTTTAGAGCCAGGATCTGCCACCTCCTGACCGGGTGACCTTGGACAAGAGGCCCATTGCCTTGCCTCTAAAATGGGGTTGATAACAGTGCCTGTCGACTAAGGTGAGCAAAGGGGCCATGGGTAATCATACAGGTACAGTGTTTGGCACAGTGCCTAGCACAGAATAAGCACTCAGTAAAAATGTCCTATCATTATGCTCACGTGTCTGAGAACAGCATGTCCTCTTAAGTAGGCTAATAATCCACCTCGGATATTTTCAACAAATGCTTCCTTCATAAAATACATACAAGTAAACTCCAATCCGGGGAAATGATCATAAATTCCAAATTAGTGGCGGCTTAAATCAACGCAGTGTTGCTGTTTCCATCACCTGTGCTAATACCCCCCTCCGCTTGTACAGATGACTGAGAGCTGCATGTAGTCAAAATAAAATGGGAGAGCTATAATGCCCACGTGGAACTTACTTAAGGAGTGATTATGGCTAGAAAATGGTCCATAAAAATAGCTCTCGTCCTTACATCACCTCACTCGTTGCCAGCGGCGCTTTCAAGACTTCCGGCAAACAGGCCTGCCCTCCTGCAGACCTGGGATTCTGCTCTGCCTCGCACGTCCCCAGCACAACTGCCAGCTGAGTTCTAATTGCAGAATCTTCATTACCACGGATGATTGAAACTATAAAAAGAACCCAGCTGAATTTTTCACATCCTGCTGGGTGAGCACAAGGACCGGCGCCTGTTCCTGCCCCTCCTCCCCTAGCAATTATCCGGGGTACCTGTGTGGTCTGGCTTCTGCAGGAAGCCCTGAGCACACCTCCCTTCTCCCCTGAACCTCACTCCTTGGGGGGTGGGCCAATGACCAGGATGGACGTGCCTGGCCTTCCTTGACCGCTGCGGAGACAGAAACTGCACTTCTTATCCCCCACCCCCCACCCCCCACCTAAGTATCTGCCTACAGTCACCTAGAAATGTGCAACTGAAGAGGGAACTGGGCATTAATCCCGGCCCCTTAGGCCAGTGATGGCGAACCTTTTGAGCTCGGCGTGTCAGCATTTTGAAAAACCCCAACTTAACTCTGGTGTTGTGTCACATATAGAAATTTTTTGATATTTGCAACCATAGTAAAACAAAGATTTATATTTTTAATATTTATTTTATATATTTAAATGCCATTTAACAAAGAAAAATCAACCAAAAAAATGAGTTCTCGTGTCACCTCTGACACACGTGTCATAGGTTCGCCATCACTGCCTTAGGCCTTTGTGACAACCTATTGGTAACTGTATCTGCAATTGGCCTGTTTCAGTTGCATCCTTTGTGTGTTAGTCCATCAACAAGCATCTATAATGCACCTGCTAAGTGCTCAGTCCTGATTTCATTGCAGTGGAGGGAGATATCCAGAAGCAAGAGGCCACCAAGGAATTTAAAATCTAATTGGAGGGCAAAGTAGACAGGACTGCTCCTGGTTCTATAGCTAATAACTTTCCGAATCAAGGGAGTGACTTATGCAAATTTTATATAACCTTTATGCAAAACCTTTTTACCTTTTTCTGTGTGTGTGTGTGAGAGAGAGGGAGAGGATGAATGCATTTCTAAAAAGTGAAAGAAATGTCTGGAAGGATGTCACTAAAAAATGTTAACAGCTGCCATCTCTCAGACCTGTGCAGCAAAATGATTGAGAGCGTAGTCTGAAGACACAAGGTAGGTTTAAATCCCAATTCTGCCACTGTGCGACCTTGTCCTTGTTATATTTAGCCTCTAAGTTTCCGTTTTCTTAAAATGAGTAATTGTAGTGGCTCGTAGTGTTCTTGCCAGGATTGACTAGGATAATGTATGTAGAGCATTTTGCAGAGCCTGGTATTTAAATATAAGTGCTCGATAAATGTAACTTCACGGTGATGAGATGTGGAGAGGGGAGAGGATGGGAGGGGCAGGCTGGGAGGGGCAGGCTGGGGAAAGGCAAGCCTTGAACCGGGCCCTGGAGAACGGTGATGATGTGGAGAGCTAGAGGGGCAGGCTGGGATGGGCTATGGAAACATTCTGGGCGGAGGCAGAGGCAGGAAGGAGCCTCACCTGTCCTCCTGTGTGTGACGTGAGAAACAAAGTCGCATAAGAAGGGGCCCCGAAATAGTGGAGGGTCTCTGGGATTTCGTTGTTGCCCAACAGGGAAAAGAAAGCTCTGGACTGTATTGGAGCGAGGAACAATCTCATTCCTTTAGTGTTAGAGAACTGACCTGTAGATAAGATTTTTTTTTTTTAATGGAGCTAGAAGGAGAATAGAGGCAAGATGGTGGCTATGATGGTGTGGTTTTTAATCTCCCAGATGCCCCCCAACAAAAATAGAGACAACAACGAACAGCAAAACGAGCCAACAAGAGGGAAGCTACCAGGCTAGATGCCTACAGAGGAAAGACAACAGATGACAGTTCTAAGAGCCGGAGAATTTAATTGCTAATAAGTATTTGCCCTCAAACGGAGGGAATGTCACAGAGGCGTTGAAGCTGAGACTGTGAGGGGTCTGCTCAGGCCCCAGACAGTGGTGCCTGGTGGCATGTAGCCAGCTCCCCTTCAGAGGGAGAGTCAGAAGTGAAGAAAACCTTTTAAAGATTTAAAAAGAGAAGCTCACTTCTCTTTTCTGGATGGCTCCCTGCCTGTCCCGACGTTACTGAGAGGCAGGGGGATAGAATCCAGGCCAGCAGAGGGTTGGCGTGTAAATGTTATGCGAGTCCAGAAGCCTGTTTTGAGGAGGCTCGAAATGGATAGTCACAGAAGCAAAGGTGATGGTGCCTCTTCTTCCTGCTTCCTGTCCCAGAAGTAACCCACCTATAACACAGTGCGGAGGCCAGAAGCTGGGAGGACCAGCATCTCTCTCTCTCTCCTGAGGGCCTTCATCCTCAAGAAGGCTGGACTAGGTTTCCTCACATGCCCAAGTGCTTATTAAGTCTCTGCTTGCTTCAAATTTACTGATGTTACATTAGTTAGAATGAGTCACATGGTCATACGTGTACCGCCCCCCAACCCCCACCACCACCAAAGGCACATGAACTTAGCACATCTCTGCTTGCTTCATGTTTATGGAAGTTCCACTGGTCAGAGTAAGGCTCGCCATCAAGCTCAGCATCCACGTGAGAGGGGCCTACCAATGCATTGTGAGAGGCGTGATTCCCCAAGTGTTGCACCCACCACCTCTTCCTCTATTAAGCTGTTTTCTTTCCTGCTGGGACTCCTAATATTGGATGTTAAAATTTCTGTTTTTGGCTTTCATTACTTTTACCTTTGCCAGTTATTCCCCCCGCCCCCCACTTTATTTCTTCCTGATATTTTGTGAGATATTCCTCAACCTAATCTTTTGTTCACTAATTCCAATTTGTATGTATCTCTTCTGTGATCTCGTCAATTGAGTTCCTTAATTAAATGGTTATATTTTTCCTAACTGGTATTTTTACTTGATCTTTAAAAATATTATTATATTTACCTCATGTTAACAATATCCCATGTGTTCCTCTTTGGTTGTATTATACTTATTTCAAATTTCTTATCTGTATATGGGTAGTATGGGTAGTTCAGTTTATTACCTTTCTTATATTAGCAGTGGCTTTCCTCAGCTGTCTGGGTACTTTTATCTCTGATTTTTTTTTCCTTTTTGCCGGTTTCCGCTGTTTGTCTATTTATGTGCCTCTATTGGGGCGAAGTCCAAACTCAGCCTCTCATTTGTGTCATTCCTGCTGCTTTAGAGGGAAGTGGGAGAGCACCTCAGGGAAGAGAATCAATGGGTCAGAGTCTGGGTTTGACCATCCCTGATTGCTGCCTTCTCATAAGGCGATCTTGTCCATCAGTCCCCATCTATAATAATAAAAGCATAATATGCTAATTAGACCGGATGTCCTTCCGGACGACCTTCCAGGCGAAACGGGCTGCGAGGGAAGCCCGGGTCCCCGGTGCCAGAGGGAAGCTGGTGCCGGCAGCCAGGGGAAGGAAGGCCTACTCTTGCACAAATTTTGTGCATTGGGCCTCTAGTAGTCTAAGTAATTAGAAATGTGAGTCTGGAACTTAAGAGAAAGGATAGGGAGGAGGACACAGAACCGAGAATCACCAGAGTTTGGGAAAGGGATTGAAGCCATGGGTATGCCTAAGATTTCACACAAAATGAGCCTGGAAGTAAAATGTCAGGTTCTCCAGGAGTCTGGTCCAAAGGGAGAATCCAGCTCTGCCTCCGAGAGGGGCAGGGTGTGCTGGGGAAAGCGAGAGCCATGCTTCCGTAACTGTCAGATCACATCTGCTTTCTGTGGCGTTGATTTCCTCACAGGCTGACAATCAAATGCATAAATACATGTTCCACATCAAACAGACATCAAATCCAGTCTGTACAGATCTGCCTAAATATTTAGACATAACCAAGCAGGGACAGAAATTGAAATTCCAATCGCTAAAGGTGATCAGTGAAAGAGAACATTCCAACCTGGCTGTCATTGTCAGGCTGTGGCTGACTCATCACTTCTGGAATGAGGAAAGGACAGCCCAACAATGTGGAGGATTCTCTCTCTGTTTAACTGACTGCGTGTACCGCATCCCTTACTTCTCCTCTGGCGAATCTTCTTCTCATGGCATCCCACCATGAGGGGGTAGGCTGGGACGTGAGCGAAGGCAGGGTTTGCATTTAGTTAGAATATTGTGTCTGGCATCAGAAGATTGAGTTCAAGTCCCAGCTCCGCTGGTTACCTGTGTGACGCAGCCTCCCTGAGCCTGTTCGTATCTGTAAAGTAAGAATGTCGATCCCTGACCTGTCTACCTCACAGGGCATGTGAGAGTCAAGAGCTAATGATGTCAGTGGTTCTCAAACTGTGTTCCTGGGGCTCCAGACTTCCATGGCAGTTCCTCAGAAGCCACAGCTACAAGGGGGGGGGGGCGGGAAAGGTAGGTGTACCCCCGGGGCTCTGCACTCTCCTGGCTACACCAGGGCAGCTCCTCTTTTATCTGCTTTATATACTGAGGTCCCAAAGGAAGTTTTATTTGAAACTATGTATCTGCTACTAAAAACATCCTTGAAACCACTGATGTATATGAAAGGGCCATGCATATGTTAATACTGAGGTACAGTCGACCTATATGACATTATACCAATTTCAGGTGTACAGCATGATTGACATTTGTATGCACTGTGAAATGGTCACCACATATGTCTAGTTACCACCCGTCATCATACACAGTTAACACAATTTTTGTTCTTGTGATGACAAATACGAATTATTATCATCATTAGAGAGGAAATTCACTGCCCTGGATAAATGCTGGATGGAAAAGAGCATACATCTGAAATGAGCTCTTGGTATTATCTGTGCTCTGCCATTTCTGGTCCTCTCTTGAACTTCGTTATCAGCTAATTAAGAATTCATTGTATGCGAATTTCTATTCTAATAATTATAACTTGGCTCCAAGTACTACACTGCATTACAATCTCCTCCTGTAAGACCATAGACTTACTTACCTTGATTACATCTCTGGACTGGGTGCTGAGCACCGGTGAGGTGATGTGTCCTACTATCCCGGGTTCAATCACGATTTCCCATCCTTCCTGCTGCCCCGTGAAATTGTTGGGGGGGGGGGGACAGTGTCCCAGGTGGTTCCCACTGCAGAGACACCAAGAGACACGTTCCCCTTCATCCCAGAGAACTCAGGTTCCTTCCATATTTCGGCACATTATGTCACGCCATTAGACAAGGCCCTGTCACAGAGGAGGGACTGGGGAGGAGAGGCAGAGTTTGGATTTTCTGCAGGCAGATCATTACCGAGCTCGCTGTGGTCTTAATAAGATTCCCAGGAGCTCGGGACTTGAGTGGTCTGTAGCGCTAATCTTCCACAGAAAGGGAAATGCGTTAACAAAGGACAAGTTTCAGACCTCCAGTTTTGAAAAAAGCGGGGTAAGTCCTGATCAGGTGTTGTAACCGTGGAAGCTGGAGGTAGTTAATTATTACTCATGTGTAAGAATATCATGTATTAGCCACAAGCCCCTGCTTTTCAGCATTGACACCCAAGAAATGTCAGTCAGAAATAAAGGGGACATTTCATTTAACAAAGCTCTTAAATTCTTAATTAGCGTCTGATGACTGTAGGCCTTTCAGCCGGCATCTCTCCAGGCACAGCTCTGCAGTCAACTTACTTCCTCCAAAGTCTGCTCCTGCCTTCTCAGGGGTATGTCACACAGCACCTTGTCTCTCTTCAAATGTTGTGTCTAATGCTACCTGGCCATCCACCCAGGACACTGGGAGAAAACATTGCAGATTTTGTTTTTTCATTTCAACTCAACCAGGGAAAAGGGAGGGTTGGAATAGTGTTTTCTAAAGTCATGTTTAAGGCCTAGGTGACCTCTGTCATGGGAGGAAAATGAGAAAAGTTTTGGGATCTTATGTAGGGGCTAAAGGAAAATTCCAGAATCCTTAATCTGTTCCAAGCAGAAGGAGCATAGAACCCTGTTGGCTCCTAGGAGAGCCAGGGCATCCTAGTTCCCATCAGCTTGTATCAGAGAGGTTTGGAGGGAGGACACTGTAAACTAAAGGGTAGGGCCCAGAAACATGGTTCATGCTGTTGGACTTCACTTGGAAACTTCAGGAACTCCTAGCTGCTTCTTCAGAGACTTAAGAACATAGAATTGCCACATGAACCCCACACATGGTCCACCAGCCGAAAAGTTGCTTTATCATGAAATTCTGGAGATGTATTATGGGAGGGCATGCTCCCCCTTTGGCCCCCAAAACCCAAATGTTCTTAGTGTCCAGCAGAAGTATCTCCAAGAGCAAAGTCTCCATAATTTAGAAGAGCCCTCAGGGTATGGCTGATTTTATTTCTCTGCTGCTTAGAAACCTTCCATGACTCTGACATCTATAGAATAAAGACCAAACTCCTTTGTGTGACTTTGAAGCCCTCCATGGCCTGGTTCCTGCAGCTTCTCCAGTCTCTCCTCTGGCCACATCGATTCTAACATTAAACTCTACCCATGTTACACTCTCTTGCAATTCTCCCACCTGATAAGATGTTTCACTTCTCCAACCTGGACTATGATGCCCTATTTTAGACTGTCTTGGTGAAGGCTTTTTTCCTCCTTTATATCCCAACTTAGAACATTACCGTCTCTGTGAAGCCTGCTCTGATACTCACAGCCTTAGACACTCCCCGCTCCCGCCCCTCTCCCCACTGTGGTACCTTGTAAACGGGTCCTTTAAAGCTTTGATGACGTCATATCCTAATTGGCTCTTTAAGGGTGTGTCTGTAACCTCACCAGACTCAGCTTTTTGTGGACAGGGATTGTGTGTCTCTTTTTATTCCTTCACCCCCACGCTTAACACTGTGTTGCTCATAGTAGGGACTCAATAAGGACTTGTTGAATAAAATTAATGAATTGAGTGAAATTTATAAAAACTAATTGAATGAAAGAAATGAATAAATGATATTTTTAAAAAGGTATCTGACTCACAAGCTGCACTAATAAAGGAATCTTGAATCATTGCTAGAATGTTAACATTTCTGTTGTAAACATAGAAGGAACAAGAAAAATAATTATAGCATAAACTTGATATGTAAAAATTGAATTTAAAATAGATTAGGTAATATTGCTCATTTTAGTTTGCAAAAAAGTACACACAGAACTGAGGTAAATTATATTTACATAATATTTCATAGTTTTCAAAGGATACCTATATACTTTATTTCATTTTAACAGCAACCCACTGGGTAAGGTAGATGAGGTATCTATTATCCCCACTTTTCAGATGACACAACCAAGGATCAGAGAGGTTAAGGTGACACACCCAGAGTCATACAGAGACAGAGATGAGACAGAACCAGAGAATTCTGAGGGCAAGTGCAGCATTCTTTCCTCTCTACGAGGTGGCCTCTCATAGCAGGCTTTGATCATTCCACTGAAGTGAGAAGGTACTGTGATTTTCTAGTTCAACATTGACAGACTTCTCAACTCCCTTACTGACAGTAGGCAACCACTATCACCTTTCCATCTCTATGGATTTGCTTATTCTGGACATTTCATATAAACAGAATCATATGATCAACTAGAGGCCAGGTGCATGACATTTGTGCACTGGTAGGGGGGTCCCTCAGCCTGGCCTGCACCCTCTTGCAGTCCGGGACCCCTCGGGGGGATGTCTGCGGCTGGCTTAGGCCCGCTTCCTGTGGGGAAGGAGCCTAAGCCGGCAGTTGGACATCCCCTGAGGGGTCCTTAGTGCTGCTGCAGAGGCGGGAGAGGCTCCCGCCCCCGCCACT
>NW_005354632.1:264353-298652 GCF_000412655.1 Myotis brandtii | reverse complement strand
CAGTTAATTTGCATATCTCCCTGATTAGCCAATGGGAAGGGTAGCGGTCGTACGCCAATTACCATGTTTCTCTTTTATTAGTGTAGATAGGATGGCTTTTTGTGTCTGGCTTCTTTCACTTAGCACAGTGTTTTCAAGGTTTATCCATGTTGTACCATTTATCGGTATGTCTTTCCTCTAAATATACCACATTTTCTTTACCTGTTCATCTGTTGGTGTACATTGGGTTGTTTTCATCATTTAGCTATTGTAAATAGTGTTGCTATGAACACTGATGTGCACGTTTTTGTTTCAACACCTGTTTCCAGTTCTTTGGGGCATATACCCAGGAGTGGAATTGCTGAATTATATGGCGATTCCAAGTTTAACTTATTGAGGAAATGCCAAACTGTTTTCCCTCATCAGGTTATTTTCAGGATCAAATGAGCTGACACATTTGTAAAGCTTTTGGTATAGTGCTTGGCACAAAGGACTCAATAAATCATTTCTAAGAGATAAAATTCAAATTGCTTACAAGGTACTGGCAATAGGGGACATCTGTTGTAAAATGTCATTATTGATAGGAACAATTAGATCCTGCTCTTCATTGTTTTGTGTGGAGGGATCACCCTTAGAGTAACATTTCCAGACCCTTTCCTTCCTATTCCAGGAAAGAGGAGTGACTTTCTATCTGGAAGACCAAACTGGGTGTGCTCATGTCTGCCCATTTCACTCTTCCCCTGGGATCTGCGTGCCTGCAGGCAGCATGCACTCCGTCTCCTCTACTCTGCCCAGCCTTCCAGTTTTAAGAGGCCCTTACATCAGCGGTCTGAGGATGGGGGGCAACCCCTGGGATCTGCGTGCCTGCAGGCAGCATGCACTCTGTCTCCTCTACTCTGCCCAGCCTTCCAGTTTTAAGAATCAGGCCCTTACATCAGTGGTCTGAGGATAGGGGGCAAATGTAATCTGGGCCCGGCTACTAGCAAGCACACTTTCTAACAGATCTAAACCACTTTCTCCAAACACCTTCCTCATGAATAATAAGGATTATATTTTTGCTTCACACCTGCCTGACCCCCGTGTGCCTCAGATAATTGGTTCTGTCAGTGGGAAGGACAGGGATATGATATATCGCTTGTGAATGGGGGCATTCTCCCCGCCCTCCCCCAAAACTCTGAACAGATCCAGAAAATGTAACAAGCCTACTTCTAATTCCCAATTTCTCCTACCTCAAATATAAGTAGGTTAAACGACAAACTTTTTGAGATCAAATATCATGAGCGACTATTTGTGGTTTATAGAGAGTTTTTTATTCTTTGATCCTGGAAAAGTTGGAATTAAAATAGAAAGGCTTTGGGCTATTCTGTGGTATTGTAAGAGCAAACCTTGATATAGAAAGTGATGGGTAAGCAGTTCTCCTTTGTGGAGAGGCTTCACTTCAGAGTCCCCGTATTCTTAAATTACCAACCTTGAGATGGCATTTGTCCTCATTTTTGCACTTAATAGAGCATGACTTCGCATTCATACTTTTCTCTCCTGGGACGAGGGCAGAATTGGTAAGCTTTTTCCTTTAATTCAATAAACATTTATTGAGCATTTGTTATGTGCCAGGCACTGTGCCAGGCATTTTGGAGGAGACCAAGACGAGTAACCTTCAGTTTCATATACAAGGAGCTTTTAGTCTAGTGGCAAATGAAGGAAGAGATTACATAAGCAAATACACCACAAAATTTAGCTGATCCGGTTTTCAATGGGTTTCAGCCATTTGGTTTAGATAATTAAAATCTAATACATCTCACCAAAGGAAATTGGATTCAGAATTTTTATTTCATTACTATTCCCATGTTGGTTATCCTCCCTTCTGTCAGCTAGATTCCTCTCTCCCTTTGGCAAACAACATGTTTCCTATGGTTGCCAACATATCATGGTTTATTCAACAAATAGTTTATTTCATCATTAGGCACCAATCCTTTAAGTAGCTTCATTGTTTAGCTTGTGTTGTTGTTGTTGTTGTTGTTGCTACTTCTTAAGTAGGTAGCAGGCAACATCAGGCTGATGAATGAACAAGCCAACGAATAAATAGAATCCTAGACTGAGACTCGGAAAACCTGAATTTTAATTTAATCTCAGCGCAGAGAATCTTAGACCTTAGAAATTCCTTTCCCCAAAACCACTTCCCAGGGTTCCAGCTCGCACTGTCTACATTTACACGACCGGTAGACTCAAAGGAGTAGAAACAGTGACATTCAGAACATCTATGTCACCCAAACCTAGGTATGAACGTGCAGCAAGGCCCATGCGAGAGGCAGCTGTTGCTACGTGATTAAGGATGGGGCTTTGAAGACAGACTGCTCGGCCTTGGATCTTGGCTCTTTCCCCTACTCGCTGTGTGACCTTGGGCAAGTAAGGTGACTTGGTTTCCTCATTTGTAAAATGAGGATAATCACAGTGTCTGCCAAATAGGTTTGTTGTGGGGAATAAAAGTGAGCTAAAGTTTGCATGCATGTGGGCTGGTACCTGGCATATGGTAAGGACTCCGGCACACAGATTGAAACACAACCACGAGTGTGGGACCCAGGAGGGATCGAAACAGAGACCCCAAAGCACAAAAGATGATGAATGCGATAGGAGGGAGTGAAACAAAGGAATGGGCAGAATGAAGGGAAACAGAAGATGGAAGAGAACATGAGGCAAATACCTGGCTCAGGGTGAGGCGATGACCTCATTGCAGAATGGGAAAGAGGACCGATCTAGGTGACCCTGTGCAAATCACGTGGAAACCCCATGCACCTCTGACTCCTTCCCTGCATAACAGAGGAAAGGCAGTAGAATGTACTGGTTAAGTACCAGCATCACCATTGACCAGCTATGTGACCTTGGGCAAGTCACTTAACCTCTCTGGGCCTTAGTTTCAAATGTTCCTTAGGGATATTAATAGTTCCTACCTAGTACATACTATGGGGTCAGGGAGTACGTGTTTAACTCAAGAGGTCTCAGGATATCAGTTTGCATGTTAAAGCATTGTATAAACTTCCAAGGAAACCACCCCCATAAATATTAGGGATTATTCTATGGCTTTCAGATTTATTTAGTGTTTCTCGTTTAGAGAGTGATATGGCCTAAACATTTTCTTTTTCTCCCCTTTTAACTGATTTTAAAACGAATTGAGAAGCTCGGTCAGTGGAGAGATTTCCCATCCTCTCTCTTTCCTCTCAGTGGGCTGACTTCCTAGCTCATTCTCCCCCTCTGGATAGCTGTAAAAGCAAGAGCCATTGCCAGGACAGCTCCTATCAAAATATTTTAGCACTTCTGCATCTGGTCCTGGCCATAAAATAGAAGCGAAGAAACACTTATGTAAAGCTTTCAGAGCCGCGAAGGAAAAAGGAGAGCACTTGTTTTATTGGCTCCCGTCATATATCTCCAGGACAGGAAGGAAAAAATAACCTAAAGATTTAAACCAAAAAGACATTCAGTGGAAGAAACGTCAAGATGTGACATGAGTACCAGCAACTAAGATAAACAAGAGTGGAAAAAGGAGTGAATGTTGTGGAGCAAATGATCTTTCCCCTGGGCTCTGTGTAGCTCTGTGCACCAAGTAAACTAATGAGCCGGGCCAGTGGGAGACCGCAATGATCCATATGCTAACACATCAGCTCTCCACGCAGTCCTCCCCACCCTGGCCCCACCGCTGCGCTGGCGGCCCACAGCAGCCGGTCTCCCCGGCCCCAAGCCTCTTCCTCCCATTTTCTTCTGCAGCCAAGTTCTTTCTGTTCCAACCCTTCTGGGGATCAAATAGAAAATGGATCAGAAAGACAACATTCATTTAATATGTATCCGGAATTTTACCATGTTCCAGCGACTAAGCTGGGATCTGGGTGTGAAGAGAAATAAGACAAGAACCCCCGCACTGGAGGAGTGATGGGAAAGCTGTGTGCGTGAGCTCACGTGGGGATGCTCTGAGGCACACCAAGGGGCTGTCACTCTCTCTGAGGGCTGTGGGAAAGACAAAAGCTTTAACTTGGCATTTCTTATATCTGCTGTCTCGTCGTTCTCATGATATCCCTTAGGAGGGAGGCGTTATTTTTATCACTTTATAGATTAGGAAACCAGGGCTCAATATGATTAAGTAAATGACGCAAGTGCCCGGATCTAATTCTGACTGCAGAGCCTCTGTTTGTCCCAGTTACCTTGTGTTGACATCAGACAGGAAGTGGCTGGTGGGACAAAGAGGAAAGAAGAAAGGGTGGTCAGTGGGAAACCCTAGGTGGAGCTGTGCATAGTACTTGGCAGAGAGGGAGGGTCCCTGAGAAAAACAGGGCAGAATGAAGAGAGAGATTCTATGGAGAAAGAGGGGGAAGCAGTGGGGTACTGGAGTCTCCCTTACCCACTCCCAGATTCTGGAATTTTCTAGCTGGTTTTCAGACCATTGGTAGCTCCATCTGCCATGGTGAAAAAATTTCAAGAACAGAAATTGCTAAACGTTACACCAGCATTCCCACTCCCACCCCAAAAAGCCAGTTTACCAGCACACCCTGGAGGGAAGGCATGGGCGAGTGCAGATGGTCAATGAAGCATCCTATATAATAAAAGGCTAATATGCAAATTGACCGAATGGCAGAACGACCAGTCGCTATGATGCACACTGACCACCAGGGGCAGACACTCAATGCAGGAGCTGCCCCCTGGTGGTCAATGCACTCCCACAGGAGGAGTGATGCTCAGCCAGAAGCCAGGCTCATGGCTGGCGAGCGCAGCGGCGGTGGTGGAAGCCTCTCCTGCTTCAACGGCAGTTGGATATCCCCCAAGGGGTCCTGGACTGCAAGAGGGCATAGGCCAAGCTGAGGGATCCCCCTGCGTGCACGAATTTCATGCACCGGGCCTCTAGTTTACACATGATACATTTCTTTGTGGTGGTGGTGGTGGTGGTGGGGAGGGGGAGGTCTGAAGTCTCAGCAACACACATCCCATCCATTCACATACCTCTGCTTCTAGAGATGAAAGAGAGTTCTGGGTGGAGGCCTGGTGTGTCAACGTGAACTGACTTTTCTTCCCCCTCCTTAACATGCTGTAGTAGCCAGGCTTCTTTGGATTTCAGATTGCGAGTGACAGAAACCAAACTCACACTCCCTTGAGCAAAAAGGAGCCTTTGTTTGATCAGGCACTCTAACCAGGACATGCAGGAAGGAGTTGGCCTCAGGGATCCCTGCGAGTCAGAAAGTGCTGTCAGTTGCCAGCTCTGGATCCTTTTCTCCCTCTTTATTCTTCAACTTTGTTCTGGGTGTTTGCCTCATTCTTTCCAATTTGCACAGGGGGTTTCTATGCAGAGGAGGTGGGAGTGGCCAAATCTCAAGTGGGAAAGGGAGGAAATGGCCACAGATATTGTCAAGCTGTACCTTCCCATCTTGGCGACTCTGGAGAAAAGAGACAGTTTCTTCCTTCCAGTGTCCAACTCCATCCTAGGGAACAACTGTGATGGTTCTGGCTTAAGTCATGCACCCATGTCTTGGCCAATCGCTGTGGTCAGAGGAATGGGAGACTCTGACTGCCTACACCTAGATGATATGCGTACCCTTGAGGCCAGGGAGAGCGAGGTTCTGTTTGGTTGACCCACCTGGTTTGGAGTAGCTTTTAAAAAAATAAAGTATAAAGTTCTGCATAAAGGAGGTCAGGGGTTGTCAGTCCTCATTTAAAGAGAGTGAAGTAACTGTATTTACACTGTGGCACTATGCGTCCGATGTGCAGGGTTAGGAGGGAGTGGCAGGGCAAAACATAGAATCAACTTTTAAAATGTCTGTCAGTGAAGTTTGGCTTTGTTTAATCAAAGAAGGGGATTGTTTGTCAATAGTGATTTCCTGATTTTTACACGCAAGCCTCACAATGAGAAAACAACTGAAATTAGAGGTGATGGGATGAATATTTAATAGATAGGAAGAGCTGATATGTTGAAAATGGGATGCTGATTCATAAATTGAAATACACAATTTAATTTATTAGAGGTAATCAGTAAATCTTTATATCCACTAATGGAATAAAATACAGATTGCATAGTCAGCACAATTCAGAGCATATGAACTCTGAGAATAATGCAAAACAATAAAGAACAACAGCTAAGTTAATTGACCATTTCCATTTTTATTAATTGGAGACCTATATGGCAATTACTTAAATTGGAAAGAACTGTAATTTGTGGATAACACAGTTAACCTTACCAGATATTTTCTTGGTAACACTTATTTTTATCCTATTTATATTATATTATTGTGACTTTTAATATTATAAGCCCAAGCAGTACACAACATCTCTGGGCCTTCATTTTGTCATCTGTACAATAAGGGTGCTGGAATGCTGGTCCTATTACATCATTCATCGGCAGTGGGGCTACAGGATTTCATGAACATTTTATTCCATTTCATGGAAGCTGATGTTGACCATAAGAGTGTGATTATTATCCATATGGTTGGAGTTCTAATTTTTCTTAATCAAACAGCCTTAATCATCATGTTGCTAAGTTTTATAGCATGCAAATATTATTCATTTGAACTTATAAAATAAATGTACTCTGATGTTTTAAAAATTGTTTTGACTATTGGGTAGAGCACCATGAAAGATTTTCTTGGAGGGAACATGGTTTTACTGCTTAAACAGCAACAACAATAAAATATTTGAAAACTGTTGAGCTAGAGGAGCTTCAAGGTTATGCTCAGTGCTCAGACTCTGAGCTTATATACAAGCAGCATCCCCCAGCTTCTCGCTCCAAGATGTGGCAGATCCAGGCCTTGCCCTAACCTAGCTCATCACCTTGAATTAAGACCCTCAAAAGACCAAGGCCCATCTCGTACACTACTTTTCACTTTTGAAAAATCACTTGAAGGATCTAATGGTCTCTTTGCACGTTTAAAAATGTCAAACAAAGGGAAAAGTTCTTACTATAATTTAATAAATTTAAAAAACAGGCTACAAAGAAATATGAATACCATTTTATAAAAATATATAGCTGGATCTACATAGATAAATGCCAGATAGATATAGATAATATTTATTTTTATTGACCTTACTACGCACCATTACTATTTGAAGAATTTTGTGTATATTAACCCACATTTGCCCCAATCACTCTATGAGATAATGTTATCTTCATCTTACAGATAAGGAAACCAAGGCACCACAATTAATTACGTAAGTTACCCGAGCTATATAAATGCATTGAAGGAAATTTCTGGAGGTATTTGTTCCCAAAGTTCTTGTTCCAAAAGACTACAGGGTGATATTTGTTCTTTTGCCTGTGTGTAATCTCTGAAAAAAGAATTTGTATACTTAGGCAACGAAATGAAAGGGGAGGCTGTCAGAGTCCCCATGCTCTTTTTTCATGAAAAGGGTCTCATTTGGACTCTGAGGGTAGAGTTGCCAGAATCATAGACCTAGCTCTATTTGAGAATGGGGCAATGATCTATTAGGACTCACAGATGATGTTTTTTTGTACAAATGTGGGACTGTAGCAATTCAGTTGGAGGGAAGAAATGGATATGCTAAATGTCCTTGGGAAAAACCCTTGCCCTTACAGGCTGTCTCCCTCTCACTAAGGGTGAGTCTTCAACTTGTCCTACCAGGCTGTCAGCGTCCAGCCCCAGGATTGCAGAAATTAAGTCTCCATTCACTTGGTTCAATGAGAATCAAAGATCTGGCACCAACCCATGCCAGTGTTGTATTGAACTGCTTGTTTTTGATTTGTGTTATTCATCTGTTTTAAGTCTCTGTTTAATTTCCCCAGTGAGATTGTAAACTCCTGGATATCAGTGACACTCTGGGAAATACTCTCATTTTTCCCAGAATGCATTAAGTACAGAAAGTGCTTGATGAATGGTAGTTGAATGGAATGGAATCAAATCTGTATGTAATGGTAGATTTGGGCAATTTGGAGTATTTATTTTTCTGCTTTAGACCAATGGGCAGCACATTGATAATTCAATCCATCACATCATGGTAGTGTCCTATGGAAAACAGATCACTTCGATATATGTTCTAAACAACAACAACATCAAAAAGGCCTGGCTGGTCTGCCTATGTTGTGCCAGGTCATGCTACAGTGTTATAAGTTACCTTAGAGAACCCACACTGCAAACAACAGAAGGGTCTTCTCTCTCTCTTCCATTCCCTCTCTTCCTCTTTTCTTCTGCTTTCTGAACAATTCAGTCCTAAAGCCATTATATGGGGCAGAGCAAGGTGGACATCTATTCAGATGGGTGGTCTGGTGTGGGGTGTCAGAGCCCAAGCAGGATGAAGATGGCAATGGATCTATTCATGGAAGGGGATAGTGGCAATGATAGGAAACTGGTTACATACAGGGGAGTTGGTTGAATAAATAAATATATTAAAAGTAATGGGTGCCAAGTTTCTCACTGTTGTATAAGGGAAAAATAAGGAAAGGGAGAAAATGAGAATGAACATTGTGGTGTTCAATTGATATTGGAGGTATCAGTGTAAGTTTACAGAATTCAATAAATATATATAGATGTGAAAGAAATTTAGATGTAAATATGTTTATGTATAACTATGCCTAATATATGTCTCTCTACATCTATGCATGTGTTTGTATATACTTACATACACACATATGCTTTTCCTAAATATTTTCCTGACTTTTTAATATTTTCAATTTCACATTTACTTCACCAGACATTTATTGTTGTGTGCAGCATGAAATGAGCACCACTTTTTTTTTTACCAAATAGCCAGTCAATTTCCCCAGCACTATTTATTAAATAATTTATCTCTCCCATTGATCTGAGATACTTCCATTTTCATATGTTATGTTGACTGCAAACATCTTTAAAAAGCAACCCTGATTGTCTAATTGTCTCATTAGCGACAGAGAAATGCTGACATATCTCTGCTGCCTCTCCTCTGACATCTTGCTGGGCACCAATAGCCTATTTCCAACTCAGTGTCCCATAAAGCATCCTTAAGCTCAACTTCCTGTTTGTCCTCATGTATTCCTGACCTCAGGAAACAGCACCCTCAGCCTGACTGCCCAACAGCAGACGCGGCTGACCCTCCACTCCCCTCTTCCTATTAAGCCTCTTCCCCCTCCCTTTCCTCTGCAGCTCCTTAGTTTAGACTGCCATGACTTTTCCCCTGAGCTATTGCAAAGGCTTTTTCATGTTACTCCTTCTACTCCATGTCTCATACTGATTTCTGAATAATGAATATAAATAATAAATAAGTAATATATGATATTAATAATAATCTGAGCCTGCCCCTTTGACTGCAGCTCAAAAACTCAAGTTTGTGCATAGCAGAATCCCGGCCACTGTAATTGAACTTCCGGCTGCTCTTTCCCCTACTTGACTTGTACTCTTATCCCTTGTACTCAGCTCCAGGCCTGGAATATGCCAAATACTCCCCAATTTTGTTTTTTTTTTTTTTTTTTTTTTTGCACAGCCTAGTAAATTTATTCTTTTTGGTGTTTTTTTAAGAAAATCAATCCTTTCAAGGTCCAGCTTCAACACAGCCCCTTTCCAGGCAGTGTTTCCCTAATCCTCCAGTTGGAACTCATTACTTCCCACTTATCTCCAAAGCACTGAGCTTGTTTTATACCATGAGTTTCATTATGCTTCACACCTTAGCTTTCAGATCAGGAGCCTAACCCTGAAGGCAGGACCACATCTTTGTTACGTCTGACCTCTGCCTGTAGCCAACAGTTTAGCCCACTTCCTTGGGCAGCTTGCTAAGTGCTTTCACTCCCTCCCTCCCTCCCTCCCTGCATTCCTCCTTCCCTGATAAATGGCAGTTGTACCCTAGGCTCTGTTCTAACACTGGGGATATTGTGATTAACAAGACAAGGTTCTTGTCCTCATGGAGCTTGAATTCCTTTGGGATTCTTATTTAATCTTATCAAACTCTAGGACAGTGGTTCTCAACCTTCTGGCCCTTTAAATATAGTTCCTCATGTTGTGACCCAACCATAAAATTATTTTCGTTGCTACTTCATAACTGTAATGTTGCTACTGTTATGAATCGTAATGTAAATATCTGATATGCAGGATGGTCTTAGGCGACCCCTGTGGAAGGGTCATTCGACCACCAAAGGGGTCACGACCCACAGGTTGAGAACCGCTGCTCTAGGACATAGGGGCTATTACTCTCTCCCTTTAAAATATCTATCTATCTATCTATATATAAAAGCCTAATATGCAAAGTGTCCCCTCAGGAGTTCAACCGACCGGGAGTTTGATCACTCACTATGATGTGCGCTGACCACCAGGGGGTGGCACGGAATGAAGGAAGGCCCTGGCCGGCAGCCGGCAGCTGCTAGGGACTCTACTGGTGCACGAATTTTGTGCACTGGGCCTCTAGTCCCTCAAGAATGGCCACATATTTGATAAGTGGCAGAACTGGAATTCAGATTTGCATGGTACTAGTTGTCCCCAACACCATGCCTTGCAGAAAACATTTGTGGAACTGAAAAGAAGAGAGGAAAACAATTTTGTGTCCCTATTTAAAAACCATGACCACCACCCCCCACCCCCTCCATTTGCTATCTCTGTATACTCAGGAAGTAATTTAAAAAATGAGTCTTACACCCAAGTTGGATCTGTATTCTGAGGGCCCATATTGCTTTATTACAGAAAAGTGAAGAGAAAGAAACTCACATTTATTGAGGTAGACATATCTGCATACTTTGCTTTTTAAAATCTTCACAAGAACACTGGGAGGTATACACTGTTGTCTCCATTTTTATAGGTGAAGAAACAGACTCGGGGAGGGAGGTTTAGGTTTAAAGAACTATCCACAATCACATAGCTATTTCTCAAGTTATCTTTTAAATAGAATTTTTATCAATGCATATATAGAACTTATATAAATTAAATCATGTTTAAAATGTATACAGGGAAGTTGCTATTTAAAGGTTTTCTATAAAAAGTAGAGTATTCAATAAATGGTAATTGGATTTACCGATTTGCCATTTTGGGGGGGAAAGACAAGTAAAACTGGATTCGGATCTCACTTCTTATGGCAAAATAAGTTCCAGATGGATCAAAGATTTACATGTAAAACATGAAATCACAGACATCCTAGAAGAACACATGGATGCATATTTTTATAATCCTAGAATGGGCAAGACTTTAAAAAATATAACACAAAACCCAGAAGTCATAAAGGAAAAGATGATAAAATTGATTACATAAAAATTAGAGTTTTCTATAGCAAATTTCAATCTCAAAAGTAAAAGGTAAAGTGTAGACCTCAACAAAGGACTGCATATAGGGTGTTGGAACTAAATCCCCGTTAGTAATACAGGATTGCGTGCTCCACATGTAGATTTTGCTTGACAACTTCGTTAGTAGACAGCCGATCAAAACCAGGATCAGGGTCTGTATTCTATATCCTGGACTATCTGTTTCCTCCCAGTCTCAAATTACAACTACAGTTGATCCTTGAGCAACATGGGTTTGAACTGCACAGGTCAATTGGAAAAAAACTCTGAATTACACTCAACTGTAATTCACAAATTACCAGTTGGGGACCTAAATGTAGGGAACCTCAGTGGTTGTGTGTGTGTGTGTGTGTGTGTGTGTGTGTGTGTGTGTGTGTGTGCGCTTTTTGAATGTGTGTGTGTGTGTGTGTGTGTGTGTGTGTGTGCGCGCGCGCGCACTTTTTGAGGCTTTAAAATGGAAGGAATTGATGTGAAACTGAAACATGCGGCCTGTTTGACAGGACTGATTTGATGGCTCGGCGTGACCAGATCCCCAGAATCCCTGCCCCTCCTTGAAGCTGCGTCTCAGTCATAGAAGAAGAAAGAAAAGCAAGTGTGAAAAGGCAGGTGAAATCTATTTGATTCCTGTCGGAAATGGATTTTCTGTGCAAGGTACTACTTTGCTATTTTTAAAAGAAATTTGGTTGAAGGGAAGC
The DNA here is from genome assembly GCF_000412655.1 of Myotis brandtii. NCBI lineage: Eukaryota > Metazoa > Chordata > Mammalia > Chiroptera > Vespertilionidae > Myotis > Myotis brandtii. The sequence goes on along the minus strand of NW_005354632.1, from coordinate 286,763 downwards.
CGTGACTGAGTTTATGTGACTTCCCTTAGAAAACTTATGGAATGTATTAATTTAGAAAACATTAGGAACTGGGTTAGAAGTCTGTGGGGGAATATCTGTATATTTGTGTTACATTAAAATTTGCAAAGTGCATATCTTCTAGTTATCTATTTGTTAGACGTGACAAACCTGGGCTTATTGGGGATGAGCAATGGACTTTTTTTTTTTTATAGCCGTGTTTTTATTTTCCATAGTCATTTAAGTTATAATGAGACTTTTTGAATAATGATGAAGCTTTACCAGTACAATAGAAGATAGGTGTTTAGGAAGGCCATTAACCTGTCCCAGTGTAGTCATTTTTGCTTTATAATGGAACCTCAGTTTGTGTGTGTGTGTGTGTGTGTGTGTGTGTGTGTGTGAGAGAGAGAGAGAGAGAGAGAGAGAGAGAGAGGAGAGAGAGTTGAAAGAGCAGCACAATTAAAGAGCTATAGCACCTTGGGGCCCAGACAGCTTTGTTGTGAGCCTGGAAAGATGGTTGAGGAAACCTCCTTCCTAGTTCAAAAATTATTCCTGAGCTGTCATAGAACCCTGAGAATGAGACATGGCACAGGAGGCGACAGTGACATCAGGGCGAATCATCAAACCTGGATCCTTGAGTAGAGGGCAGGGGAGGGAGAGTCCCAAGCACACACGATTGAGGTGGGCAGTTTCTGAGTGCCAGCTTCATTGGCAAGCTGGAGGGGATGTGTACACACATTCTCAGGAATTCATGGGAACAGTTAACGAGTGGAGCCCAGGAAAGACTGGACTTCATGGCACATGAGCCAGGAGAGGGAGCGAGGGCAGGAAGTGTGCTCACAGCCATTGCAATGTGGGTGCAAATGCCCGTGAGGCCCCACAGGTTGGTGAAGTCTGAATATTGTTGCACTTCAGGGTTCGATCCAGGGTTTTTGTGAATCCTAGTAATACATATGCAGCAAGGACTGTTCTTCCCTCCTAAGAGTTGTAATTGGTTGGTACTTGGAAACGGCAGTGATATTACAGGAAGCCTAACACACGGAAATGGGTGTGGGTCTCAGTTCGGTTGTGAGTGCCCATGAAGAGGGAGGAACCTGAACTTAAAAACACCCGACAGCCTTCTTTAAAGGCCCTGGAAAGGGATAAAGTGCTTGGCAAGTTTTTCAGAAAGGGAGAAAGCAAATGCAGCCTCACTAGAACTTAATTACTTTGCATCCCCTGGCGAGATAAGTGCCTGGAGAGTGTTGTTTTGTGTTTTGTTTTTTTAACCCTGCCTTCCCTACCTTAGATACTGAGTTTCTGTAGAGACTGAACCTCTTCCTAGATCAAGGCAGGCAATGAATGTCAGACATGACCAGAGTCCTTGGGTCAACGATTACCCAATGGGTCTAAACCTATGCAGGCCACCTGCCGCTTGCACATAGCTCATGTTCTGGGGCGGAAGGGTGGAAACCATGGGGGTCAGAGGCAAAAGCTGATGTGTTCCTCAAGAGTATTGCCACATGCCCTGGACGGGTAGTTCAGTTGGTTAGAACATCATCCCAATATGCCAGGGTTGAGGGTTTGATCCCCGGACAGGGCACTTACAGGAATCAACCAATGAATGCGTCAATAAGTGGAACAACAAACCAATTTCTCTCTCTCTCTCTCTTCCTCCCTCTCTCAAAAATCAGTCAATAAAACTTAAAAAACACATGTAAACTCTGGCTAAGGAAAACCACGTAGACACTGCAAAAACAGCAGGTACAGAGGTAAAATAATAACAGCACCAACACAACCATCCCAGTAGCTCACATTTACTGATTGCTTACTAGGCGTCAGGCACTGTGCAAAGCACTTTACAGGCATCATCTCATTTAGGAAATTGAAGCAGGTGAATGGAGAGCCTTAGAGGCTGGACATTTGAGGTCAGAGATACCTTAAGTCATGTGGTACTTCAGTAAGAGTGGCTAAGTGTCTGAGAACTCTTGAGCAGTTATTTGGGAGTGTTATCAACTGTAGAGCCATACAAGCAAAATTGCTAAATCAGTAGTGGGCCGAAAAATAAAACCAGAAGTTTTATAAAAACGGGAGACCCTGTGACAGTAGAGAAGAAAATATAGATCAGGCTCACTGGGAACAGGCAATGCTTGGGGCTGCCTTGAGCAGAATACTTCAATTAAAACTCCAGCAGCTGGTCTAAGAACAGGCTCCTACTTCCTTCCAGCTCTTCAAACCAGGTTCAGGAAGCCCGGAGTCACTCAGACACTGGCACAGCCACGGAACTGCTAGAAGGCCAGGGCCTTACCTCAGATCCAGGGCTTCTGAGAAGACCTGCAGGTGGCCTCTTGCCCCGTCCCAAGGCTGTCTTCCAAGAAACAACATGGGGAGTGGTGCCCAGAAAACTGTGAAGCAAAACTGCCCTTAAATGGGTTATCAGGACTGCATACAGAAAGACTGTGATCAAGAAGAAAACCCATGCTTACTCTTCCCACGGAGAGTCAGACATGGCAAAGTGGCCCACGACACGAATTGGCTCTGTGCTTCACCATAGCAGCCACGAGGCGTGAAGGAGGGATTTGGTGTGCAAGTGGTGCACCCTCCTTCCGCAAGGGTGGATAGGATGATGTGGTTTTAGCATAAAGGCTTTCCCCTCGGCACTCAAACTGTGAGTGCAAGGCTTGAGGTTTTCTGAAGCAGCAGTTCTCAACCTGTGGGTCGCGAACAATGAAAATACATCCTGCATATCAGATATTTACATCACGATTCATAACAGTAGCAAAATTACAGTTATGAAGTAGCAACGAAAATAATTTCATGGTCGGGGGTCACCACAACATGAGGAACTGTATTAAAGGGTCGCGGCACTAGGAAGCTGGAGGAAAGGAAGAGGTGGGTGTGGACGGAAGTGACTGTGTGCCTGAAATCAAAGGACAGGAACCAAGAGCAGCTGCACGGGTAAGAACCTGCTCCAGTTTATTCAAAGTGCCTGATTCACTCTGTGGGCTGCAGGCTGGAGCAGAGATCTGGAACCTAACTCCCAGCCTCCACCTGTGCAGCCTGAAGCCCAGAAGACAGGCGTGGGAAGGAGCCAAAGGCTTCTACTCTTGAGGTTGTCTCAACTGAAAAATCTGAGAGTGCCACTGCCAGGTGACAAGAGAGGGTTAGGAGAATGTCATTCCCTGGGACCAAATTTCCCCTCTCTGTGAATGGGACTGAGTGGCCTTCGGGGGAAATAGCATAGAAGGGAGCTGTATGACTGACCCTTTGCCCTTTAGGGGGAAAGTTTGCAAAGACCGAATTGCTTGGGATGAATAAGATCACCTTCAAGAAGGCCTAATTAATAAAATATCAAAGTCTTGAGGTCCCATGACCTATATGCTTCCTCATGGCAGAGGTGGGCAAATGGGGTTAACAAAAGGTGTAGATTTTTGCACTCTGCATAGATTAATTAAACCAGACCACTGTCCACTGGCCCCAGACTGCCTGAGGAGAGGATTGTCAAAATCCTATGATTGAAAGGAATAAAATGAGACCATGAAATAATCTGCATAAAATTTCAATTGGAGAAATGTGGAAGCAGCGTGACTTGTGGTTAGGCCTAGATGTTGTTAACAAATATACTTTGAAAACTAACATATAATTCCATAAAGCAAGACAATAACAAAGGGACTGGCCTGCACACGGCCCTGGGGACCAATCCCAGCTGGTGCCACTGGGGTCGCCCTCTCTGGAGGGGAGGGGCGAATGGTCTGGCGGACACGTTTGCGCCCTGGGTGGCCTTTTCCCAAGTTCACTTGTCCAGAGGCAAGTCTCTCCTTGGAACCGCAGGAGAGCAGAGTACCAACTGCCATGGAGTCATGGCAGGACAGGCCTTTAGGACGTTCCTTCCCCTCTTTGACCGAGTGTGACTTGAAAGAAGTGCTGCGGAAACTGTAACCGAAGGAGGCATTATGCTTCCAGAAAAATCTCCAGGAAAAGTATTGCATTGCAACAGTAGTAGTTGTTGAATGGGGCTCCAAAGGAAAGGGTGGAGCGACTCAACCAGTTAAAGTACAAATCAGAGATAAACTTCTACCAGAATATGGAGCCATTCAAGTAGTTCTAGACGACAAGGATTGTGTCTTATTTAGAAATGGTGACATTCTTGGAAAGTGCAGACTGAAATAATCACTTGAAATGGCATCATGTGAAGCCCATTCCACTGAAGCTCTGAACTCTTTCATCACGTAAATAATTTCTGTGTCTCTTTTATAATAAACTAATGATCCCTGTTAGTTGAGAACTCTTGAGACACTGGCACAGCATCCCCTCCCCTCTCTCCCCCCGCCCCCCCAAAAAAAAGGAAGAAGAAGAAAATAACAAAGGTTGATGGCATGAATCTAGGCTGGTATTTCCCTAACTTTAGTTGTTCCCATGCTACCACCTTCAACATTTTGGCCATTTCTTTGTACTTAATGTTTTTCTTTAAACTTATCATATACTTACACACCCGTTTAAAGAAGAAAACTTTGTATCATGACTCTAAAAAGAAAACCAGTATCACTTGGCATAAATCGGAGGTAACAATAAAAAGTACTTGTGTAATGAAAACCAAAAGAATGTTATAAAACACTAGCTAGATACTACATCCCGAAGTCTCAGCCTGAGGCCAGCTCTCTCTTTTCAAAAGGGAGATTAGCAAGTGACAGACCACATGGAAAGGTGTCAGCAGGCCCGAGAGAGAACTGGGAGGGAAAACTCTCTCATGTGTGACTCAGTGCCGTTTAATGTCAGTGTCTGGGCACCACTGAGAACCACCATCTCCAGTTCCACTTGTGCTCCAGTCACGGTGGGTGTGCTGTCCATTTTGGGAAACACAGTTTCTGACCATCCTAAGGAGATGTAAACCTCATTCACCCTGATTAGAGTAGAAATCAGATGGGAAAGAAGAAGGCATTAAAAAAGGTCTAAAAAGCAGATTGGAAAAACTGTGAAGCCGAAACAAAGCAAGAGCATGAAAGAAGCTGAGAGGATGAGCTTATGTTTGAATTAAACAAAGAACACTAATAAAAGGAAGAAGCAAGGCGCTTTAAAGACTGAAAGTGGCTAGGAAGTGACATCACCTCCAATCAGACCAGCACGAGCAGAAATGCAGAAAGTGATCAAATAAGCATGTGGGCAAACTACAGGCCATAGCAACAGTCACTCATTGAGGGGAAATGGCGGAGGGGGGCTACACATATGCGGGGAGGTGGTGGAGGGATGGCCGACAGACACCGCTGACTGCTCACTCTCAGGTCATCACACGATTGAACCAGCTGGCTAAAGCAGCAGGACCTGTTTGTTGCTGAGTCAGGTATTTCAGCGACTTCAGAACAAACAACGTTCTTTATCCCTGGAAAAAAATGGGAATTTGCTCAGCTGAGTTTTACTTCTCAGACAGCTGTTTTGCATATGGACTGTGACTTGCCCATCACTTAATTTGTTTTTCTAAAAGGAAATCAAAGGTGATTTATAACTGGTAGGTTCGGTGGCCAGTGAGAGTGATAAAATTCCAAACCCAACCCATTGGTATTCAGTACCTTTAGCTATTCTGCTATCTAATCTAGTTTACAGCAAGGCAAAGATGGGCCACTTGGGGCTCCTATAGTAGCCATTTATACCTCAGAAAATAATGTTTAATGATTAGAGCAGGGTAAATAAATAAAGACCAATAAAGCTCAAGGTAAAAGCTACATGGAGATCACATCAGAAGCTACACATATGCTAACTAACATAAAGCCGTGTTGTGTTGCTTTTAAAATTCCACCATCTGGGTTATAACAGTGACTCAACATAATAAACATAAACATGTAATAACTGTACTTCATATAGATAATATCATATATGTAAATATATGTTTTAAGCTTCAAAATAGTGTTTCTCAAGTACTGTTCCAAATGTGATTTTCTGAATTTTCAAAGTCCCTTCCAATTTTGGTTTGTCCTCACATTGACAGAATGAAGCAGAATTGTTAGGGGCAGAAATAGAATATTGGAGACCAGATACGATAATAAGAAATTTTAATTATGCTTAGAAAGCACATGCTAACGTCGCCAAGAGTTATACGCCCTGGGACATGGGAGCTAACATCGGAATGCAGTCCATCCTCCTGTCCGGAGAACTGCCTATAATTATGGAAAGATTTACCAACTCGTGGCTGAAACAATCGAGTCCCAGAGGTACCTGCTCTTTAGAACCCCAACCCCTATCACCTGTAATCTGGTGCCAGGGCGCCCGGAGGCACCTGCCCTCTGAGAATCCCCTCCAGCCCGCATGACTTGTAACCTGTAAAGATCATCCCATGCCCACTTCCCCATGCCTGTAATTCCTACTTTCCCACGTAATCTTCGTCCTTCTACCCAATATAAGCAGCTGGCTTATGGGGTCTGCAGAGCAGATTTGTGTGGGTGACCTGCTGCTCCCCCACACTGACGGCATTACTGGAATAAACGCTCATATATGATTCAACCCCGTTTCTGCTTAATTGGCTCAAGTAGTGACAGGCAGCCCAGACCTGTTGGTTGTCCTTTACGAGAGCACTTACCAGGGACCTGCACTAAGCTCAGTGGTCTCTCTGTAGGTGCCCTTGTTTTTAATACTTATAACAATCTTGTGATTCATAAAATATGATTCTATTTATTTTATAAATGATTAAAAGGAGGCTCAGCAAGCATCTTGTCTGAGCTGGTCTTAGGGTACCTTTGTTATAAAAATCCCAAAGATTCAGCTTAAAGGTTTTTTGACACAAAGAGTAACTTTTTTTATTCTTAAATCCTAGCCCCGGGCCCACGGGACCCTCATGAGCAGAAAAACATCTGTGTGGTCGCATTTCTGGGTGCTGCCACCTGAGATGGTTTTCTCACACTCAAGCCAGAAGTAGCCTGCTCTGAACTACAGCAGAAAAAAGAGGGGAGAGAACTCCTCCCACAGCAGGTCGGGCATCCAAGCTCGAAAGGAAAGGAGCGGATCTGCCTGTGGATAAACCCCTGGGAAGGGCCAGGCTGACTCCCTTTGAGTCCCACCCCTTGACTGGCAGCATCAGGGAGTGTATTTAGTCGAGCGCTTCCTACACAGCGGAAGACACTGCAGTGAGCCTCTGAAATGCAGCCCTCCTTGGAGGTGCCCTTTCCTGGAGGGCAGGCCCGCCAGACAAGAAGCGGTTCAGGGCTTGGATTTTAAGTTTTCAAAAAACGTCTTGAAATTCTTTTTTCAAGAGGGACATAAATACCCTATTACTGACATATAATTTGATGAGCAGTAACAGGGACCCTAATCCCCTCTCCTTTTGTAACTTTATAGCTTCCACATTATTTTTTAGAGGTTTCCATATATCATCTCTTTAGGACCCCGTAGATTTTAATTATCAAAGCCGCTACGTCAGTTTTTGCCCAAAGCAGAGTGACCTTATTTTATAACTGAAACAAAGCCCGGAGCTTGGTCCCAGCGGCGGGCAGTTAATAGGTCATTCCATAAAGATTTATATATACTTTGTGGACAGAGAAGAATTTCAAAGAGGGTGAGTCAAACTATGAACTCACTTATCTTTAATCGCTTCGGGCAATTTAGGATTTGCTTCAATTAGAGGCTGCATCCGGGCTAAATGGGTTTGTTTTTGCGAAGGTTCCAAAAAACACTGTCATTAAACAATTTAGAGGATAGTAAATTCAGCAACTCATTTTAATCTACCTGCAGGGGGAACAAAAACAAAAACCAGGTTTCTTTTGTTTGGGCATGAAGGTAGCTTCCCTGTGGGCCTAGAGAATCAGGCAGTGTTTCATAATTGCATTTATACACCTGACATAGGAAATATTACTCCAAAATGAAAGCAAAGCCTTGGACAGAAATAGCTGGGTGTTGGAAAGAGGGGGATGTGTGTAGGAGAGGGTGTGCGGCCCTCGATCTCTTAGATTCACTGACAGCAGTATCAACCCAGCTTCCAGCCCACTGCGCCGCTGTGAAATTCTTGAGAAAATAAAATCTGCAATTAAAATTCTCAAGCTCTCCATCCTTGGTCCCACACCCACTATCCTCTTCCCTCAAAAAAATCTGTTGCCAGTGCTTTCGCTATGATCCTCTCTCGTGGGGATTTTCTCTTTGGAATAGGAGTGAAATCAGGAAAATGTCTTGACCACAGCTCACTGCTCCGGTGACCACCTTGAGGCCAGCCAGGGGCCCCCAGAGGCAATCGCTTTGAAAGACAGCTCCCCATGTCACCATTAACCTCCTGCAGAAAAACGAAAATGGGAAACGCAGTGATATTTTATTCAGTTTTCTGCTCCTTGTTCTAGAAAATAGAACCAAGGCAACATATGATTGGAATAAAACAAGGTTATTCTTAGCAAATAAACAGTCCACATGCAGAATCAGTACAAAATTTGGTTTCGAGAGTATTCTGAAAAGACATGCAGTGGCCACTCTTCACCTTGCTATCAGTGAGGCCCGGGATGGAGTGAGCAGAGAGGAGGGTCATAAATGATTGACATTTAGAGAATAGGCCTCATTATTCTCATTTTGAAAGTAGCCTGGGGATGAATATAAGCTTTACAAATAAGTTTGTCATTACAGAGAGAAGTATCCTTTAAGCGTATGTTGGATGAGATATGAGGAAATGTGGTTGTCACGATGTTTTGAGATAATTAGATTAAGACCACTAGCATTTTCTGCAAGATAGGATATCCTTTGTCCACAATATAAAGCCCCGAGCACCTTTGCTCTTAGGGAGGGCGATCAGGAGGGGCTGGGTCTCAACGTGAGACACACACCAGGCACAATGGAATGGAACTGACAGCCTGCCTCCAAATAGAATGTCTTGGCCCGAGACAGTGAATACATGTCCTCATCACCTGCCTTATTCCTCACTTTCCCCCAAAGCTCATACTGTCGGTTAATAGTCTCTTGCACCTGCCTGAATGGCTGGCTGTGTCCCCTCAGTGGGGCAGTGTGCTGGGGCCGGCGTGCCTACAGGAGCAGACAGAGGAGTCCCCCAATGTGATCCTGCCATGACGTTACATTGCTCCCTTCACTGTGGGATGGTCCAGGGCCAGGCCCCCTACAATTCAGGCATCACGTGAATCAACAGTATCACCCAGCCTCAGCACACTTCGAGGTGCTGCTTAGCTCAGGGGCTAGAAAAGCTCAGCTTCAGAGGACGAGACTCCAGAATGAGACGGAAGGCAGGATGGGGCTGGACCTGTCTGGCCAGTGGGAGCGAGGCTGGCACCTTATGTGGCAGTTCAGTGCAGTGGTTATGAGTCCAGGCTGTGTGGTTAGACAGTCTGATTCCTAACTAACCAATTAGTCTTAGGCACATTTCTAAACCTCGCCAGTTTCAGTGGCAGCACCGAGTTCCCTTATTTCAAAAGTGGAAAAAATATGTTCCGATAATTACAAGAGCTAATATGTACGATTTGTCTGGTATGTAGCAAGCACTCAATAAATGTTCGATATTGTCATCAAAAGCAAACTAGATTCACAATATATGTAAGTCAAACCATTATGCTGTATACCTTACACTTACACAGTGATGTATGTCAATTATATCTCAATAAAACTGGAAACATTGGTCCTGGCCCATGTGGCTCAGTTGGCTGAGCGTCCTCCTCCCATGCACTGAGAAGTTGCCAGTTCAATTCTGGGTCAGGGCACATGCCCAGGTTGTGCAACCTGGGCTCAATATCCAGTAGGGGGTGTGCAGGAGGCAGCTGATCGATGTTTCTCTCTCCCTCTCCCTTTCTCTCTCTCTCAAATCAATAAAAACGTATTTTAAAAAAGCTGGAAACATTGAGTAAAATAAATAAAAAACAATAACTATACATTAAATTTTTTAAAAGAGTGAACAGACAGAGTTTCCAAATGGCATCTGATGTGTGGCTGATGTCTTTTTGTCCCTGGGCCCAGGTTCTCGATGGACAAGCAGAGGGGCATGTTTAGCTGGGCTTTCTATTATGTCTTAGCTTCAGTTCTGCAAATGTTGATTTTGTGTTGGATTAATTTCTGTGCAGAGGACGTGGCATGAAAGTAGTCTGAGCTCTCAGTTGGCTATTTTCCCTTTATGCTCTACCTGGTCACTACAAGCTGTCTAATGAATATTAATGAAGCGGCATTAATAAATGTCTACCTGAGAGAATTGCAGAGTGGTAACCTCTGACCTTTCATCCTGTCTCCCCTGTTTGCTGGGTTTTGAGAGTGACAATTATGGTTGTAACATCAATTTTTATTAATAAGGAAAGAGACGAAATTAGGAAAATGAAAGGCTTGGGTGCAATCGGCTGCGCTGCTTTGTAAAACGTGCATTAACTATTAACATTAACTTTGTTCTGGGCCCCGTGCCAGCTGCTTTCCTCAGGCTCTGCCCTTTAGTTGAAGTTATTTGAGCTCTGCTGTCCTGAGGATCAGAAAAGTCGAGTAACCTACTCCAAGTCACACAGCTGCAAGTGGCAGGTTCCCACTCCATTATTAGCTACATCCAACTATCCATCCACTCCTTAAATATTTTTGGAGTGCCTGCTATGTGTGATTCACTGTTCTAGGTGCTGGGGACATAATGTGGAGTCAGAGAGACCCAATCCTGGTCCTCAAGGAGCTCCCAGCCTTCTGAGGACGGGCTGACAGACAGGCAATTGTGATTTGTTGCAACAGAGAGTGTGGGGTGGTATAGGCATTCCAGGCAGGCAAACCCCGCCTCTGCTAAGGCCCAGGGGCAAAGGTGAACAAGGCACTTTGGGGAACTGCAAGGCATTCACTGAGGTGTTAAATGTTATATGATAAATAAAGGCCCAGGCAGGGGCCTGTGGGTGCTCAGGGAAGGGGATCACATCTCTGCTCAGGCTGACTTTGAGTTTACTTGACAGATTGTGCTGTCTGACTCTGGTGTTATCCAAAGCAGTAATAATAGGCTCTGAGGATGATGATGTGTGTTCTCTGATTATAATTGTCCAAGACACAACAGGACTGAAGGTTTCTCCAGGGTTGCTCTGTGTTCCTGTGCCACAGCAGAAGACAGGGGCAGCCCTGCCTGGGCCACAGCACATCAGCTTCACCGGACAAGTGACCGAAACAAGACACAGCATGCGTACGCAGGCCCAGGGCGAGGTCCTGATGTCCTGGAGGGGCAAAACATGTCTCCCAATCACATCGCCTGACCTTGCCCCCTAACACTGCGTGCCAGGCTGTGCTCTTGAGCTGCACAGGTTCCGACTCCCTGAGTCTTCACAGTAACCTTACAAGGTGGAGCAATCACCCCTGATGCTTCATTTGAGGAAAATGAGGCACAGAGAGCTTAAGTAAGACGCCCATGCTTTCACACTAGTAGGGGCCAGAACCAGAATTTAAACCCCCTGGTAGCATGGCCCTAGAGTCTATGCTCTTATTCATGGTCCTGTATCCTCTTCTCCAACTGTCGGAAGTATATTCAAATTGCTGAGAGTTCATGTAGTCATCTATGTGAAGTATGGAGGATGAGCCATAGTCCCATCCCCTAGCAGTACATGAATTAAAGCCATTTATGGGCAACCTCGTGGGTAAAGCTACCACTACCCACACTCGCCCCCAGTACTTTTGACTCATCACTTCTACACCTTCACCAAACAACCAGATGTTGTAAAGCTTGTTACTTTTAGTGGAGCAGGAAACAAAGGCATCACGCTGAACCCTGGCTCCACGGAAGTGGAGCCACTGCCTGTAAGTGGGTGCTTTTTTCACTCAAGCCTGAGCCCTGGCTCCTCCTCCGATGGCTCCAGAAAGGCTCAGCCTCGGGTGGTGGTGTGGACACTGCGGTAGCCTCTTGTTCCCAGGGAAGCACCTTAGGGTTCATGACACGATCGCGTCCCCCTCCAGGAGATTCTGATTAAGTGGCTCAGGGAAGGGCTGGGGTATGCAGATTCAAAAAACCCCCACACCAACTCCATGGGTAATTATGATAGAACCACTGGAACTGGTCACCAGATGGGGCTCATTAATATGCTGGTCAACAGAGAAAGGTGAAGAATGCCTGTCACCAGTGATGATGATGATGATGATAAATTAAACGAATCAAGTAATACTTCCATGAAGCCTTGGGATTTAGATGCTCCTAGACCAGGGGTGGGCTACCCCTGGCATGCGTGCCAAACATGGCACGCCAGTAACTTTTGCTGGCACGCGAAACCCTCTCTTATAATCTTCTCTTATAATCTTCCATTTACAATTTTTTTCTTAATATCGACTTTTTTATTTTTCAGATAAATTCAGTGTAGGTGCATCTTAGATAAATAAATAATTTTACATAACATGTATACATTAAAAAATAAACGTATTTTTCATCATCATATACTGTGTTTTTGTCGCTCGAATGAATTTTATTATTTCTTCAAGGTTCTTCACATACATACAACTTAAGAGATACCAAGTAGGCGTAACATGTTCTCAAAAAATTAGGGTTGGCACGCAGAAGAATTTTGAGTCAGAGATTTTGCTGGTTTTGGCACGCACTCACAAAAAGGTTGCCCACCCCTGTCCTAGACTATTATGTTAGTTCATTAGAAATAAACAGAGCTCCTTGCCTTTGCTGTGCCACAGTCTTGTCAAGAGACCCATCTCTGTTATGGAAAGTTATAACCTGGGACCTCTGTGTCCCTTTCCCATAATCAACGTGCCGCTCTCGGTCCCTCTTCCCTCAGGTTTTATTCAGATTGCTCCCCAGTATTCTTTTCTTCCTATATTTACGCACTAGTTTGTTTGCTTGCTTACCTTGAGGTTAGTGGTTCCTCCCCAGCTCTGCTTTTATCTGCATAGGAATTTCTGCTTCTCTTGTTACATTAGCCTAAGTGAACCCGAGGTCTGAGAGATCATTTTCCTCTCTGCCTATCAGAATCGCTGGTAGAGAAGGAAAGGAGGTCTGTTCAGATGCAGAGAACAACTTTATATGAAATAGCAAGACAGACATATGAGGGGTATTTTCCCCGAAATTCATAAAAACAAGGTCGTCAACGTCTTGTGGGGACACTGTGGATGCTTTGCTGAAAAATAAAAGACAGCACTAAAGACCTTTCCGGTTCCTTGTTATTACGTTATTATAATGATTAACATTGCTACTGTGGAAATGATACAATTAACTATTTTCCTGACGGGTGCTGATTCTATCTTCAAATCTTGACTCTCTGTAGTGTGTATAAATCTTGAGCATTCTTCACATCTGCTGGTTTATCGGTTCCTTCCTCCCTCCCTCACTTTCTCCCCCTTTATTTCCTTCCTTCCCTTCCTTCCTTCCTTCCTTCCTTCCTTCCTTCCTTCCTTCCTTCCTTCCTTCCTTCCTATATATTTTCAGAAAATACAAAAATTTGAAGAAAAAAATTACCACCAAACACACACACAAAGAACCCCTTAACTTTAATACATATGTGGTTCAACTGGAAATATAAAGAACTATCATTTTATTGCCATGGCCTAGTTTTGTCCATGCTGTTTAAAACTAACAAGTTACGATTTTGGAAAATGTCAGAAAAGCAAAGTGCAGCAGCTCTATTATCTTACGTTATAGGGAAGAGGCACCCCACATCTTGATAGCAGGCCTCTGTGATTTTAGCGTTTCTCCACTAACGGAGAGATGTCTACATAGCGCGTGGCACCCAAAGCATTCTTTAGGTTGAGCGTCAGAGCAACTGGCCTGGAAGGAGAAGCCCATTCACTGTTTTGCTTGCACTGCCCCTGCCTGAATGCAGGGGGCTGCAGAAGCAATGTGGTCTGAGGCGAAATTGTACAATAATGGCAGCAATACACAACTGACTCCATGTGTGAAATGTAATGCAATATTAGCCCTCAAAAAAGGTTTCGTCTTCTCAAGAACACGTCCTTGCCATCACTTAAGAGGCAATACCAGGGTAGCATATCTCATTATGGTTCTTTTACTTTCAGGAAACTTCCAGTCTGCAGACTCCCAGTCAGATTCCTTCTACGATTCCAAAGGTTTCTGGGCCCTTGGAGCAGCCCTGTTCTGGATTCCAGGCTCAGGCTTTACTAGATGTGGTAAATGTTGGGCTGAAATTGCACAGCACGTCTGGAACTTAAAAACCAAATCTTATTTGCATTTTGGAATGGCATTAAAATAAATACAGTACAAAATCTTAACATTCATAATAGGAAATCTGTAAGTCCTTCCCACCTTTTTCATGCTTGAAGCTACTAGGTGAAGTGCCTTTGTGAAAACAGCTCCTTAATTTTCAGTACTTCTTAAGTGACCTCAGTTTGGCTGTATAATAGGTACGTGGCTCCCAACTTCAGTCAATGCCAGAATCATTGTTTCTGGAAGGATAAACACATATCATAAACTCACACAATAGTTTAAGGTAATTAATAACAAGCAGAAAAAAAGAAAAGGAGCTATGTGCTACGAAATCTATGGCTCTCTGTAAGAATTCACAGGTCATCAGATTGGATTTACTTGTCCTTAATACAAGCTGTGCCCTAAGGAAAGTCATGACTAGCTTATTTCTTCAGTCAGTAGGCATATAGGTGTGTTTGAATATTCATTATGTATAGAAAAGTATGACAATATGGAATAAAATAATCTTAAAGGACTATTACTATTATGTGGAAGTGATTATTTAGAATAGACACATTTTTTGGGGGATATTGTTAAGGTATAATTTTCCCCAGATTATTGAAACATCCCCTAAGCACCAAAAGTTTAAAATAGAATTTTTGATTGTTCATTTTGTTGAACTTTTTGATAGACATCTTTTAAAATTGATTTACATTGTATTTTGAATATAATTTAAGTCTTTTGAAATTTTGATTGATTTTAGAGCGAGGAAGGGGGGAGAGAGAGAGAGAGACAGACATCGATTTGTTGTTCCACTTATTTATGCATTTGTTGGTTGATTCTTGTATATACTCTGACCAGGAATTCACCTGCAACCTTGGCATATTGGGGCGATGCTCCAAATGAGCTACCCAGCCAGGGATAATTTAACTTTTTAAATGAGCCAGTTTGAATGTCATAATTGAGAGGCTGAGAGTTAAGTGGTATAATCAGAAACAAGGGATCAGTACCGCTTTCCTCCCCAAAGCCCTGCCCTTCCTCCTCATTGTCATGCATCAAATTTTCTAGGGCAGGAATATGGATACCAAAGCCCTGCTCTTCCTCCTCATTGTCATGCATCAAATTTTCTAGGGCAGGAATATGGATACTACCCTTGATCCCCTCCCCTGCCATCCAATCAACTATGCTATCTGAATGCCTCTTGAAATGCTTACTCTTCTTCACCACCAATGGTACTACTATAGTTCAGGCCATTCATGTCTCTTTGTTAGATGGTAGAGTTTTTTAAACTGGTGTCCCTGCCTCTATGTAGTAGTCTGACCACCCTGAAGTCCATTATCCATTTTATAGCCAAAGTGGTCCTTCTAAAAATGCATGTCTGATCTAAGCATTCCTTTGCCTAAAACCCTTTAAATGGCTTCCTATTGCTCTCAGAATAAAACCCAACTCCTTAATGTGGCCTCCTTGGAGGCCCTTCATGATTCTATCTCTATTAGCTGTGTTTTTGTCTGTTTGATCTAGCTGTGTCTGATAGATTGTTAAAGTTTCCCACTCAGATGGTGGGCTTGTCAATTTCTCTTTGTAATTTTGGTGGTTTTGTTTTCTGTAATTGAAAACAATGTTATTAGGAACATTTAACTTCTCGGTAATGACCCTCTTTGTTTCTATTAATACATTTGGTTTAAAAGACTTTTTGAAATCTAATATTAATAATGTTTCATAGGTTTTCTTTTTTATTTTTTTTTATCCCTTTATGTTCAGTATATCAGTGGTTTAGTTTTGTGTGTCTTTTGCTAGCATTATATGCCTGAATATTATTTTATACCAATCTGATAATCTGCCTTTTATTAAGAAATTTAAATCTCTTCAGTTTTGTGTTTGCTGTTATATTGGTACTTAATTCTACTATTGTCTTTTGTGTGTCATGTTTCACATGCCTTTCTTTTCGTTTTTTTCTCCTTTTCTGTCTTCTATATAGAATGATCAGTTTTCTGTATCAAATTTCCCTAACCCTTGGCCACATTTTTCTCGCTGTGGTTTTAGAAGTTCTCTATCAGCTTTTTATTAATATAAAGTTTCTTATAAAGTATTCAAAGTCATTATTTTTATACCTCTCCCAAACATGACAAAGGTCTTAGCATGCTTTAACTACCCACTGTGTATTTCCATTCTTCTTATTTTTTTAAACAGTAGTGAACTGAGTCCAGCACGGCCAGGGGTGAACCTGAGGAGGGGCGGTGAAGAATTAAAGCAGACAGACAAGAGAATATAGTTGGGACCAGGTGGGATCACTGTGTCTGGATGAGGAACTGACACAGCCTGTAAGCTGAAGCTTTATAGTCAGATCACACAAAGCAAAACAAGGGCAAGATATTTACAGTGTTCTTGCAACTTTCAAATCTGCTTCTTTCCTGTTGTTGCCATTCTCTGAACTCTTTCAAGCCTTGTTTTGGCAGCACTTGCTGCACACCCTGCAGCCCACATCCCTTAGCTACCTGAGGGTCGGACTATAAGGTCAAGCTTACAACCATAGCCTTTTGGCTATAATTGTGCTGGGAGGGCTTTGTCCTCCAAGCTGGGACTCGTATGTGGCTTTGCCACAGTCAGTCCAAGCCTTGAACCTGTCCAAACGTTGTAGCCGCTCTCCACAGAGTAGTTATTTTTAATTCTACCATCACATTTTATTTATTTCTTCCTAAACCAGTACTTCCTGTATGCTTTCTCTCTTATTTTTCTTACTGGGAGAAGTACATTCTTCAGTAGTCCTTTGGGTGTAGGTCTGTGAGTGTTAAACTCTTTTCGTCTTTTATGATTGAAATGTCTTTGTTGTGCTTTCTCGCTTAAATGACAGTTTATCTGGAAATCGAATTCTTGGTTGAGAGTGTTCCATTCAATATTTCTAAGATACTCAGTTGTCTTTTCTGTTGTTGCTTTTTAGCACTCTAGGTATAGTCCTTTTGTAAATAATCAATGTTTTCCCTTTGGTAACTTGAGATTTTATCTTTTTTTCCATATTGTTCTGTGGTTTCACTATGTGATAAAAGTGTTACTTCACTCTTATTTGTCTTGCTCATTACACGTGTTCTGATGTTTTGATTAGAAAACCTTCGTCATTTTTTCCTTTTTTTAAAAAAAGTATAGCTTCTCTCCTCTTCAGTTTTCAGTTTTTCCTTCTGGAACTCCTGTGAGACATATGTTGGCACCACTCAACAGAATCCTGATGAATCTTAACTTTTATTCACATTTTAAAAATATCTTTATTATTCTCTACTGTGTTCTGGGTGAATTCTTCAGAGCATCCCTTTAATTCATTACTTTTTCTCTTAAACTTCGGCAAGTTCCCCAGTTAACTCAATCTGTTGACTTTTTTTCATTTCGGTGATCATATTATTTTTAAGTTTTCTTTAGCTATTTTTCATATTTATCTGTTCTCAAATCAGCTTGCATTTGTTCCCTAATTTCTTTGTTGCTTTGAGAATGCAGAAATATTAATTAAAAAAATCGTTGTCAGGCAGTTCCATAGTTCATTTCATTTCATAGTAGTAAATTCATGTTCTGATTGTTCATTCTGTTGGCCTTTCTTAGTATTAGATATTTGTATGTGTTTGGAACTTGGTGGTTATACTCATGCTGAATGGGAAGTTTTTATATGCTTTTATCTGTTTTCCTCTTGCTGCCTCTATGCTTGCCTCTCCATGTCCAGCGATTTTTGCCCCCACCTGACCCCTTGGACCTCCATTCTAGAATCAGATCTAATGTTGGCATTTTGATGCTCCTACCCCACAGAGATGTTGGGGATTTTGCAGAACCAATCACATGGCCAGTTGCTTGGCTTGGTTCCTGACTCCAAGGCCATATCTTTGTCCTCTGCTTCCCCAGGCAGTGGGTTGGCTACTGTTTATTTCCAGCCTCCTTTCACAAGCACCGCTTCAAGAACTAGCATGGCTCCTGTCCTCCATCTTGTGGGGAGCATCTTTAGTTCCTATCCCTCTGCAGGAGACGAACATCTTGGCTTTTGCAACAGGCCCACTGGGGTCCTGTGGCTTCAAACTTGCTGTTCTATTTCTGATTAAAAAAAAAAAAAAAAGGTTTGTTTTTGAGCCTGGTTATGTCTTTTTGGTTTTCTCTTTGTATATTTTAGCTATCATTGTTATTTGTGTGCAGTAAAGGGAATGGATCAAAACATAATCTTGCTGTACCAATTTGAGCAGAAATCTTTCTGTATTTTCCTCTTCAGCTTTCTCTCTCACCATCCCTTCCTCTACAATCTATGTTCTAGCCATAGTTAATTTCTTTAGAGGATCAATTAACTGAATGTCCTGCCCCCATCACTCTGCATAAAGTTTGGATGAAATAAGCCAAAAAGGATAGGCAAGTGTAGATTTTTTAAATGTCAGCTTTATTGCAGGTAAGTTAATAAAGAACAAAGTTCTAGATCTGTAACCCAAAGGAGCTTGCTAACATTTTGCAACTCTCAACCATCACAGATTTTAGCCTAAGAACAGCCCACTAAAGGGGAAGGTTGGGTTTGCAGGGCAGACACATTTATCCAAGATCATTGTCAGCACTGGTCTTCTGGGGCAGAAAGGGAACAAGAGAAAGAATCCTCAGTAATTAGGGGTCTTTTTAAAAATATATATATTTTATTGATTTTTTACAGAGAGGAAGGGAGAGAGATAGAGAGTTAGAAACATCGATGAGAGAGAAACATCAATCAGCTGCCTCCTGCACACCTCCTACTGGGGATGTGCCTGCAACCAAGGTACATGCCCTTGACCGGAATCGAACCTGGGACCCTTCAGTCTGCAGGCCGACACTCTATCCACTGAGCCAAACCAGTCAGGGCAATTAGGGTTTTTTTTTAATAGATTAACTCCATCCAGTCAAAAACTATGAGCCAATGAATGTAACAGTACTCATCAGTCAAGTAACTCCCTTCTGAATGTGAAGGTTAGTGGTGTAGGAGCCAAAAGTTATAGCCTAATGAATAATCTTCCAACACCTTCCTCTGCCCCTGTGGAAAATGGGGCTAGAGGAAAGGAGGTTCCCCTAACACATGCCATGATCTTCCTCCTTCATCCAAGTCTTTTCACAGGTTCTCCCCACCTCTTTTTCTGCCAACTTCTTACTCATCCTGATGCCTAGAATAAAAATAGTAGTTACTATTTATTGAATCCCAACTACGGGAAGCACTATCACATACATTACCTCATTTAATCCTCATAACAACTCTATAAGGTATGGGTTTTTATTTTAATTTTAGGGGCAAAGAAATTAAGCATAAGGAAGGTTTTCAAGATCACATAGGTAAATGGTGGAGGTAGGATTAGATCCAGGGTTCTCTAGTTTCAGAGCTTAAATTCTTTTCATTATATCCAGCTGCTTCCCATATTTTATTCATCTTTGGACATACTCAATACCATTTAATGAATGAATATGTAAATCAGTGAAACATTCTCAGGCTAACTGCCTTGAGTGGATTAGAAACACTGTAATAGGATTTATAAAGAATGCTTCACCTCCTTTGGCATCAGATTGCTCTCTATAAAGGTGACATGAGCATCCGATTTTGAAGAGCTGTGTAGGGGCTGCAAGGTTTGACATATCTCTGCTGTCACCTCTGTCCAGCCCTTTCAATTTTAGATCTTCCCCTGGCTGCCCAAGAAGTCAATTGCTCTCTCTACAGGGGATTGAGCTTGCAATCCCTCCGTGCATGGGGCCACGCCCAATCCACCGAGCTGCGCTGGCCAGGGCTGTTGTCATTTTTGTATTTGAAAATCTAAGGGAAAAGAGGTCAGTGCCCCTGACTAAACAGTCGGACATTGCTTGTTTTAAAAATTCTTGCAGCACAAGGGTTGAAAATCGCTGCATGGAAGAATATAGAAAGAGCAAGGCTAAAGTCTGGTCACTTTTTTCCCTATATGTTTTTTACATTTCCTACATTTCTCTACACATGGTCATGTCTGGTAATTTCTTCTCTAACATCTTCCTTGGATATATTGGGAACTAGTTGAAAGTAAGAAGAACAGGTTATATAAGTAAACCAAAAGACTCTTTTTTCAACTGTATCTTTTCCCCTCTAGCCTATGAATCTAGTTTAATTAACGCAGAGCTAGAAGAAATGTGTGTACTGGGTGTTAAAATTGTTTCAACAATGGAAAAGTAAACATATGACTGAACAATACAAGTAATTTTTATATTGCAATACATAAGTGAATTTCAGGAATGATCCTATAAAACTGAAATATGTAGGGGGTAAATGTTGCTTGGCTGGAATTTAATGCTTTTAATTTCCTAAAATGCTATTTAATTTATATAGATTTGTAAAAGGGAAATCACCGCTTTGTGGCCACTTTGGAATGTTGTCTATGCCTTTGATCAGAGCATAACCACTCTTGGAAGATGAGATTGTCTTTAGACCCTCTAGAATGAGATCTGTCCCTGTTGCATATATATTTATTGATTTATTTCATGTACTCTCTGCTTTCTGTTGGTTACCCTCTGATGGACTCATTCATGCGTTCACCTTGATAAAACGAAGTCCACCTATTTGAAATCTGATCTTAACTTTCTCAAGTACCAGTTTCATTAAGATTATTTATTTATTTAATTATAAAAGCAACACAAACAGCACCCATGGGGGGAAATCATAGGTAATACCAACATCTTAACATAACAGCTATAGTATTTTTGAAGTATTCCCTTTTGATTTTTTATATGCGTATTTTTATATACTCATGTCATATTAGCAACTTCTTTTAAAAACACACACAAAACAGTACTGATTATTTTAAAACCCATTTCAGACAGACCTAGGCTTTAGAAGATAATATATACACACGTACACACCATACCTTTTGATGCCAGTGTAGGATTGTAATAAAGTAATTGATACCATCATCAATGGCTTTAGAATTGCAGACTGCTTGCAGTAACCCCCAACTTAAATAAGCAAAACAGGCAAGGGCAAGAAAATGGAAGGGGCACAAATAAGCCTTCTTCTCGGGCTAATAGGTTGAAGCTGCTTAAGTCACAGTTGTCAGCTAGGTGATGGCAGGTTTCAGCTATCTCCCTGGTTAATGATTTGGTGTCAACCTAGATAGTATTTACTTTCCCAGACTTATGTAACTTGCTATTTTATCCAGAGGTCAATATTTATTTTCCCCGCTTCTTTTTGTGGAAAATAATGACCTCGAAGGTAGGAAACCAATGTGTTTTCAGAGAGGCTGGGCATTAGAAGCCTACTCGTACAATTGACACGTTTTACTGTATAAAGGCGCACTGGGAAGGCAGAAGCTCCTTACAGTCGCTTCCCAAGTGCCAGCAGCCATCTCACTCAGGACCGGGCGCCCTTCCTGCCAGCCTGACGGGCGAACATGGGCGCTGGCCCTTCACACGTGTCTGTCTTTGGTTTGGCGAAGCAGGGCCCATGACCATGACTTCTTTTGTCCTGTGGTAGGTAGGTAGACATGCCGAGCTTCTGGAAGTAGTGCAGCCTGGAATGGACTTCGAACTGGGCCAATGAGCATGAGGCTATTTTGCTTGTTTTTCAACCCACGGCCGACTTTTCCCCTCGCTGCCATTTAAGGGCCTCCTCTCTAATTCCCAGTCATCAGTGAGGGTGTGTGGAGAGGATGACAGTTAAATATCAGAATAAAACACAACCTGGAAGCAAGAAAAAATATATATATATAATATACATATATTATATATATATGCTGAGTGGCCAGATTATTATGACCGCCCCATCAGTATTTCATTGACACTTCCAAAAATACTGAATATTGAAAACTTCCTAAGCAAATACTCTCAAGGTTTTATTATTATTATTATTTGCATAACTAATTCACTTCATTGTACTGATGGGGTGGTCATAATAATCTGGCCAGTCAGTGTATGTATACTGGCCTATTTAGTTCTTAGGATATTTCTTTTTTTTTATAGCAATTTTTTTAAAAATATATTTTATTGATTTTCTACAGAGAGGAAGGGAGAGAGATAGAGAGTTAGGGGGGGGGGGGGGCGGGGTGGTGGTGAGGACCCTGAGAAGACCGGAGGCGGCTTCGGACCCTGGACCGGGACAAGGCTCTGTCCTAGGTCCCTCAGAAAGGAAGCCTAATGGGAAGGGCACGGTGGCCGTTTTATTTTTAACACAGAGCCTGGCACAAGGGCTGGTGCTCACTATTGCGGCCTCGGGTGCCCAGCCACGTGCACATGGGCCGCGTGGAGGAAGTTGAGACCGCGTCGTGGGCCCTAGGAACCCCTGGTCCTGGTCGGTAACCGGGGAGAGTAACAGGGGAACCTTGGCCGCCAGAACCCTTGGAGCCAGTGACACTCAACGGCGGCGAACCCCCCTCGACCCGGCCTCCCCTCGCTCGCCCGAAGCCGGGGCC